>NC_081430.1:13503828-13809953 GCF_949786415.1 Peromyscus eremicus | reverse complement strand
TGGCTGTGGATCTTTGCATCTTCTTCCATCAGTTACAGGATGAAGGTTCTATGATGACAATTAGGGTATTCACCAATCTGATTATAGGAGAAGGCCAGTTCAGCCACCCTCTCCACTATTGCTAGAGTCTTAGCTGGGGTCATCCTTGTGGATTTCTTGGATTTTCCCCAGCACCAGATTTCTCCCTAACCCCATAATGTCTCCCTCTATGAAGATAACTCTTTCATTGCTCTCTCTCTCTCTCTCTCTCTCTCTCTCTCTCTCTCTCTCTCTCCATCCCTCCCCCAACTTGTCCATCCCTTTCCCTCATGTTCTTATCCCCCATGCCCTCCCCTTCCTCCCTGTCCCACCCCCAGTTTACTCAGGAGATTTTATCTATTTCTCCTCCATAGGGCAATCCATGTGTCCTTCTCAGTGTCCTCCTTGTTACCTAGCTTCTCTGGGGCTGCGGATTGTAGCCTGGTTGTCCTTTGCTTTACATCTAATATCCACTTATGAGTGGATACATACCATGTGTCTTTCTTGGTCTGGGTTACCTCACTCAAGATGTTTTTTTCTAGTTCCATCCATTTGCCTGCAAATATCATGATGTCATTTTTTTAACTGCTGAGTAATACTCATTGTGTATATGTATCATATTTTCTTTGTCCATTCTTCAGTTGAGGGCCAGCTAGGTTGTTTCCAGGTTCTGGCTATTACAAATAATGATGCTATGAACATAGTTGAGCAAGTGTCCTTATTGTATGATTGAGCATCCTTTGGGTATATGCCAAGAGTGGTATTGCTGGGTCTTGAGGTGGATTGACTCTCAGTTTTCTGAGAAGTCACCATACTGATTTCCAAAGTGGCTGTACAAGTTTGCACTCCCACCAACAGTTGGAGAGTGTTCCCCGTGCTCCATATCCTCTCCAACATAAGCTATCATCAGTGTTTTTGATTTTAGCCATTCTGACAGGTGTAAGATGGAATCTTAGAGTCGTTTTGATTTGCATTTCCCTAATAAGTAAGGATGTTGAACAGTTCCTTAAATGTCCTTTAGCCATTTGAGATTCTTTAGTTGAGAATTCTCTGTTTAGATCTGTAGCTCATTTTCAATTGGATTATTTGGTATTTTGATGTCTAATTTCTTGAGTTCTTTATATATTTTAGAGATTAGCCCTCTGTCAGATGTGGGGTTGGTGAAGATGTTTTCTAATTTTGTGGGCTGCCATTTTATCTTATTTACAGTGTCCTTTGCCTTACAGAGGCTTTTCAGTTTCAGGAGTTACCATTTATTAATTGTTGCTCTCAGTGTCTATACTACTGATGTTATATTTAGGAAGTGGTCTCCTGGCCAATGCATTCAAGGCTACTTACCATGTAACTGGATTTATGTGAAGGTCTTTGATCCACTTGGATTTGAGTTTTGTGCATGGTGATAGATATGGGTCTATGTGGGTTCTTCTACGTGTCAACATCCAATTATGCCAGCATCATTTGTTGAAAAAACTTTATTTTTTCCATTGTACCATTTTGGCCTCTTTGTTATAAATCAGATATTCATAGATGTATAGATAAATGTCAGGTTTTTCAATTCAATTCCATTGAGCCACATGTCTATTTTTATGCCAATATAAAGCTGTTTTTATTATTATAGCTCTATAGAACATCTTGAAGTCAGGAATGGTGATGCCTCTTGAAGTTCCTTTATTGTACAGGATTGCTTTGGCTATCCTGGGTTTTTGTTTTTCCACATTAAGTTAAATATTGTTCTTCTGTGTTCAGTTAAGAATTGTGTTGGGATTTTGATGGGGACTGCATTGAATCTGTAGATTGCTTTTTGCCAAGATTGTCATTTTTACTATGTTGTTCCTACCTATCCAAGAGCATGGGATGTTATTATCTGTTTTTGTTTTTATTAGCTACAGTGACTGCCCCTTAAGCAACAGTTATTCTAGTCAGAGATTGCAACTCTGCTGCTACCAGCAGTGATAAGGTCCACCACCTGAGGGGATTCTGTTCCCACAATGTAACATGTATCCTGGTTTCCTTTCTGAGTTTAAGTCATCTTTAAAATATATAGGTTGATTTAATTCATCAGTTATTTTCTATTATCCAATGTCTCCCTGCAGCAGTTGTTCCTTTTTCATCAACATTTAAGAAATTTAAAGTTAATGACACATTGTGTAATTTCTTCCTGGGTGTTTTTGTTATCCCCTTCTGTGTATTAATTATTTATTTTAAAGTTTGATTAGACCTTTCTATAACTGCTTGTTCTGTGGGGTTGTGTGGTATACCTGTTATATACTTTATGTTATACTATTAAAAAAACTTTCATTTTACTAGACACATATGCTGGACCACTATCAGTCTTAATTTGTACAGGTATCCCCATAATGGCCATTACTCCTAATAGATGTGTAATTACAGAGTTAGCCTTTTCAGGACTCAAAGCAGTCACCCATTGATATCCTGAATTGTATCTATGGTATGATGTTTGTATTTTAATTTCCAAAATTCTGCAAAATGGTACACATCGATTTACCAAATTTCATTTTTTTGAGTTCCCTTTAGGGTACTTCTTGCAGGTAGTAGAGTTTGGTTATACAAGGAGCAAGTAGGACATTTTTTTATTATTTCCTTGGCTTGTTGCCAAGTGATGGAAAATTCCTTTTGTAAACACTTGTTATTGACATGATTTTTTTTTATGAAACTCTGAGACTTCAGCACATTTCCTATTAATAACTGATCAATGTCATCATTGCCTGGCAGACCCATATGAGATTTGGTATGTGTTATATATATGAGATGATTCCTATTCCTGATTATTTCCTATAATTATATAAATAATGAAGTTAATTCTGACTTATCAGAAATAAGTTCAGTGGTTTCAATATATAAGACAAATCTTTGTAAGTATTGAGATTCAGTAATTATGTTAAGTGTTCTGAAAAATTGAATAATAGTATGAGAATAGCTATAATTCTGATTTCTGAACTGAATCATAAGGACTTTGATCCACTTTACTTGTTTTTCCTGACTTATAACCTGCCTTTCCTGATTTATTTGCATCAGTATAGAATGTAGGGGCTCAAGAAATTGGGGTACCTTTTATGTGAAGTAAAAATACAACTCATTTTGTTTATAAACTGAAATCTCTTGCTTTTTGAATAATTGCTACTTATCTCTCCCAAAAAATTACTGCGAGCTCTTTGCCAATTTTCACTTTTTGCCCATAATGCATCAATTTCAGCTTTAGTAAGATATTAAATTTTCTGCTGGGTACATTCCTGTCAATTGACAAAGTCTTAATTTTCCTTTTAAAATCAACTCAGAAACCTTTTCCACATATGTCTTTAATTTTTCACTCTGTGTAGTAAAAATATCCACTCTAAAATAGTGTTTTCCCTCTGTATTAGAATCCCAATAGAGAAATACATAGAGGGTAAAATAACCAGAATGCAATCAATCTCCACATCCAAACAATTCACATGAGCACCCTGTAATTTCTTTTCCAGCAAAGCCAATTCTCTCTCAGTTTCAGCTGATAATTCTCTTGGGGTATTTAAGTTCTTGTCACCTTTTAAGATTTGAAACAATTACTCATTTCTTGATTTGTTACTCCAATAGTGGTCTGTAGATGGGCAATGTCTCCCAACACTTTCTGAAAGTCATTAAGAGTCCACAATTAATCTCTCCTAATTTGTATGTTTTGGGGATAAATTTTTTATTAACATATTTTATATCCTAAGTAATTATGGAATCTCCTCGTATTTTTTCAGACGCAATCTGTAACACCCAGCAAGGCAAAATTTTCTTTACTTCTCCAAACATTTTCTCTAAGGTATCTACATTTGAATAATCTAGTAAAATATTATCCGTATAATGGTAAATTATAGACTGAAGAAATTGCACAAGAATTATTTTCAATGGCTATCTAACAAAATAGTGGCACAGGGTATGGCAGTTCAACATCCCTTGTGGGAGAGCTTTCCATTGATATCTCTTTTGTTTGTTTGTTTTTGTTTTTTGAGACAGGCTTTCTCTATGTAGTTTTGAGGCCTCTACTGGGTCTCACTCTGTAGACCAGGCTGGCCTCAAATTCACGAAGATCCTCCTGGCTCTGCCTCCTGAGTGCTGGGATTAAAGGTGTGTGTCACTGTCACCTGGCTCCATTGATAGCTCTTGACTGACCGAGAATTATTGTAAGTAGTCTCTGTGAAGGAAAATTTTTCTCTATCCTTTTCCTGTAAGGATACAATGATATAACAGTCTTTTAAATCAATAGCTATAATTCACCTTATTAATAGGTCTTAGGTCTGTTACCAGTCTCCGTTTTCCAGATTTATTTTTAATAGCCAATACAGGAGAATTCCAAGGACTGGTTGATTCTTCAATTTATTGAGCATTTAACTGCTGCTGTACCAGCTATTCTAAGTCCTATAGTTTTTCTGTTGTTAAAGGCTATGGTTCCACTCAGGCAGGTTTGCCAGTTATCCATTTTAAAGGTAGAGCAGTTGATGCCTTTGAAATACCAACAGTTGTGGTGTCCTGCTTATGTTCAGATTGAATGGTCTGTGACTGTCCTCAATAGTACCTTTTGATATTTCTCTCAGAAGCATTCCTTATTTCATAGTTTTTTTCTGAGATTGGGAGGACGTTATCCTGAGTATTCTGTTGCTGAAGTAAATCATGTCCCCATAAATTCATTGCTCTTTTAGCCACATGGCTTCATTTTTTCTCTTTGTTCTTCTGGCCCTTATAAATTCAACCCATCTTGCACTTTTTTTTACTGGAAACAAACTGCCAATTCCTAAAAGCTGAACATGTACTTCCTGAGGAGGCCAATCTGAATGCCATGATTTGGGTGCAAATATTGTTACATCTGCACCAGTGTCTATCAAACCCTCTATTTCCGTGACATTTATTTGTATTTTTAAATTTGATCTTTGATTATTTATAGAAGTTTGCCAAAATATTTGCTTTATGATTTCTCCTGAAAATTTTGTTTTATCTTCTAAAGTTGTTCTGGCATCTAGATCAGTATGGTTTTTAACACCAGGCATTAAATCACTTAATCATTTTATGTAGAATTTTCCCCAATGCTGGCAGGAAATGATTGAATTACATTTGATATTGGGGTCTGCAGTAGGCCCCACAGGGCATTTCCAAGTGGCAACGAGTTACCCTGCCTATCCCTGTTGATCTACATTCATTAGTCCAATGCCGGCCTTTGCCACAGCTTCTGCATACTCCAGAATTGTTTGAATTATTTCTAAAATAAACATTGTTTCTAGGAGTACCTTGCCTACACTCCCTTTTCATATGACCTTTTCTACCACAATTAAAACACCTAATATTTGATTGTTTCTTCATATTTTTAGAAAGCAGTGCTCCTATTCAAGTATCATCATTCGAAGTATAGGATCCAATATCAACTGTATTTCTGATCCATTCTTCTATGGATGCTGATCTTCACCTTAAAGGCCTAATCACCCTTTTACATTCTGTATTAGCATTTTCAAAAGCCAAAGTGTCAATCTGGATCAGCTATCATTTTATTTACAGCTGATGTTAATCTGTATAAAAAATTAGTGAAAGCTTCTTTTAGACCTTGTATAATTTTAGTGAATGATTCAGTCCTCTTTCCTGATTCCTCAACCCTGTCCCAAGCATTCAAAGCTGCTATTTGACTTAAAATCAGGATGTTGTCATCTAACATTCCTTGTCTTTGCAAAATAGCATATTGACCCTCACCAAGAGTTTGGTCTTGGGAAATCTCATAACCTCTATCCTTACCTCATTGTTTCAGGGTCCTGGCTTACTCTCTCCACCAAGTACTTCATTGTAATTGAGGACCATCTTCTAATACTGCTGAAACTAAATCTTTCCAGTCTTGTGGAATAATTTTAATCCCAGTTGCCCATGATTTTAACATCTATCTTACAAAGGGTGAATGCATACTACTTGAAACTACTGCTTCCTTAAGTCTCTTAAAGCCTAACTTATCTATAGGATTCCAATTAACTTATGAATAGCCTTGTGAATACATATCATCTGGTGGTTGTTGCTGAACAGTAATTGAATGTATTAAAGTTGGTCATTATCTCAAAATTTTCTCAGGGACCCTAAAGATAACCTCATCCACAGACAGCAGGAAGCAGTATGGAGAAAACTATGTCCACATTCCCAAGAGTTGGTGGGTGTGGGTGGTCTTTGGTTATTTGGTGTGCTATGGATCTTTGTTGTAATTTAGGGGAATATAGGAATATAGGATAAAAGACAACTATTAATTTCAGATATTTTTGCCTTGACATGTATTTTGGAATATTGACACAAATTTGAGGCTAGTTTTGTTACACTGTATATATGTTTCTACTCCTGTTTTAAATGACTTTTTGTATATTGATATAAAACTAAGGTTATTTTTGTTATAACATACTGTATATATGTTTCTATTCTTATTTAAAGGATTTTTGTATATTGGTACAAATTTAAGTTGGGGGACAATTGTTGTTATCTGTCTTTTATTATCTACAGTGACTGCTCCTTAAGAGATGGCTATCCTAGACAGAAACTGCAACTCTGCCTCTACAAGCAGCAGTTTGGCGACAAGAGCTGCAGCCTGAGAGGATTCTGTTCCCCCAGTCACTGACTCTTTCAAAGCTACTAAGGGAAATTTTACCTAAATCTAAAAAACTCATGATTCAACACTTTAGGTGAAATTCTGCTCATTCAGAGAGGCTGAATAGCAAGCAGCTAACCTTCTCTCTTTGCTGGTGTCTTCCCAAAAACCCAGCCCCCTTCTCTCAGCCCTCACTTAAAGAACCCTTGTGGTTCCTCCTTACTACTTCCTGTAAGCTACTTGCTGACTCAGCCTTCTGCTCACAGGTTAATTTTATTTAATCAAACACATCTTTGAATTGTTAACAAAAGCACTAGGAAACAAATGCAATATGCTTTAAAATAATATACCTTAACAATGGGAAATCTTTCCATTTTCTGATATCTTCTTCAATTTCTTTCTTCAAAACTTCAAGTTTTTGTCATGCAGGTCTTTCACTAGCTTGGTTAGAGTGAACTCAAGATATTTTATGTTATTTGTGGCCACTGTAAAGGATGATTTTCTCTGATTTCTTTCTCAGCCCATTTATCATTTGTATATAGGAAGGTTACTGATTTTTTTTTTTTAGTTAATTCTTATCCCTCCACATTACTGGAGGTGTTTATCAGCTGTAGAAGTTTTCTGGTAGAATTTTTGGGGTCACTTATGTGTACTCTCTTATCATCTGCAAATAGTGAAAGTTTGAATTTCCAATTTCTGTCCCCTTGATCTACTTTTGTTGTCATGGTATTGTGTTCCCCAAAATATTGTACACCCTAATAAACTTGTCTGGGGTCAGAGACAGAACAGCCACTAGATACAAAGATTAGAAAATGGTGGCACTCACACCTTTAATCCTAGCACTCCAGAGGTAGAAATCCCTCTGGATCTCTGTGAGTTCAAGGCCACATTGGAAACAGCCAGTCATGGTGACACATGCCTTTAATCCCAGAAAGTGAGCCTTTAATCCCAGGGAGTGGTGGTAGAAAGCAGAAAGGTATATAAGCTGTGAGGACCAGAAATTTGGATGGTTAAGTTTTCAGGCTTCTAGCAGCACAGTTCAGCTGAGAGCCATTTGGATATGAGGACACAGAGGCTTCCAGTCTGAGGAAACAAGAACATTTGAGAAGTTGGCCAGGTGAGGTTAGCTGTGGCTTGTTCTGTCTCTCTGATCTTCCAGTGTTCACCTCAATAACTGGCCTCAGGTTTGATTTAATTAATAAGACCTTTTAAGATTTCTGCTACATTTTGTTGTCTTACTGCTCTAGCTAGAACTTCAAGTACTATATTGAATAGATATGGAGAGAATGAACAGCCTTGTCTTGTTCCATGTGCAACTAACTAGCTTGGAACTAGGAACACTCTGATGCTTAATATAATTACAATGTTGAATGTATCTAGTTGTGATTTTATCATTAATTTTATATACTTTCTCTCAAATGAAAATAAATTTAGCTTTGTTCCTTAAACTGCTTTGAAAAAACTTATAAACTGACCAACTTACATAAAACAATATGCAATGGTATTATTAGAAACTAAATATTATACATTTGTTAAAGAATGAAAGCTTCCTAGCTGTAAAAGAAAGTATCTTGATTTCAAAGGTAGGAGTAAAAATGTTAAAACAATTTGCATAGGGAAAGAAGACTCATTTTAGTATTACATTGCAATGAAGTGTAACTTTCTACATAACCATGATCTGTGTATGTCTGTCTCTATTTTATTTCTTTACAAAAAGTAATTTTACATGTATTGAGTTCTTTCCATGAGTTAGAGACTATGGTGATATAATAACACTAACAGACACCTATTTCAACAACACAAGCAAATAATATTGTGAATAATTAATTATAAATGTTTGAATTTAACTTTTGATTCTTGAGTATTTTGTAAAGACACTTAAAATTTGATATTTTCTAGTGCCTTCTTTCCTCCAAGGTTTTCCAAAAAAACCCAATATTCTTTAGAAACAGCCTGATGCTAGCTATTGTTTCCATGATGGTTCTGGATGGTACTAGATGGTACATAATGGTACATGATGACACATGATGTTACACAATGGTGCCTGATGACACATAATGGTACATGATGGTACACAATGTTACTGGATAGCATATGATAGTGCTGATGGTACTGGATAGCCTATGATGGCACATGACAGTACTGATAGCACATGATGCCTGATCTCAGAGTCCCAGTTATGTCTACACCAGAATAAAGTCCTCTTCTCTTGAAATAGGCTCCAGAGAGAAATGAAGAAATACTAAAACTAATGGAAAATTCTAGGTAGTTATTAAGATAATCTTTCAATGACTTTTAAATATTTCCTTTTTGTTGTTTCTATTTAATGTCTCTGCTGGTCTTGTCCACCCCCACCCCTCAACTTTTTTTTTTTTTTTTTTTTGCTTTGTGTATATCCTTCCTTCCTTTACTTCTCACTGGACATCAGAACGCTTGAATTCTTGTCCTTCTAAGTTGATTTAATGTAGTATAACATGTGACAAAACAGAATTCTGTTTATCCATTTATCATAAAAATAGATGATATCTAATGTTACTTTTAGATCTAAGATTTGTGACTCAAGGACATAAGAAAGGCCACTTGGCATTGTAAAGCATCAGTATAATAAGTTTATTTTCCATTGTTGTGATAAAATAACTGACAAAAACTTAAGGAAAGAAGTGTTTATTTTGGTGTACGTGCTAATGAGCTCTTTCTGTCTCGACAAAGGAGGTATGTTACTGGGGCAGGAGGCAGCAGTGGACACTGCCATCTTCAGTTGGGAAGAAAGGAGGAAGGAATGCCTGTGTCCAATTTGTTGTCTCTCATCCATCAGGATGAGATTCGAAGGATTTCACTCTTGGACTCTGAGCTGAACATTCTTGGTGCTCCACCACTGGTACAACATGAACACATGCCACATTGAATCTTCTTCCTAACATGCTCCATCCCTGTTTGAGAGTGTGCTCCAAATACACAAGTTTGGATTAACTAGGGCTTAATCCATGTTCAAGAAATTATCTTATCTCTGATATTCATTATCAGACGTCAGTGTGTTTTCTCTTATTGCATATTAATGATAGTGTAGTTGATAAGTCTATATCATCTCTTCAAACTGAGGTTTTAGAAGAAACTAATTTTTCCCCAGTTAATGTGATCCAGAAAGAGAAAGGGAGAGAAGGAAGAAGGGGAGGAAGGGAAAGAGGGGGATGAGGAGGACAAGGACAAGGAAGGGGAGGAGATGAGATCTCTATGTTAAGGCACCCCATTCAGCAAAGTATGTGTGTTGCCTACTTCAATTTGTAATAGCTATAGCCCATGCAGATAACATTAAAGTTATTTGACACATCATTATTTAAGTGTAATATTACAAACAACAAAAGGTTGCAGTCATTACTGATGAGCCACTTACATTAAGAATGCATTTTGGTAGTTGGTAGAAATTTAATGTTTCTTCAATTTACAAAACTTGTAGATAAATCCTTAACTAAGGCAACTACTTAAGGAAATAAAAGTGACAAATTAAAATTCCTACATCTCTTTGCTAGTTCTATGTCATTAGCATAAATCCTCCAAGGCTTATGTGAAGGCAAAGGTTAATCATAGCATTTCATCTGGTGACTTTTCAAAGTTATGTGTTCAAAATTATTCATCTGCTTATTATTTTCCTTTACACTTTAAGGTAAAGTATAAATTCAAAATTACAAATCTCTAAGTTTTATTTGATAGAAGAGGATAGACATGTTTGAAGAGAAATAGAGTTTATGTATTCTTGGGTTCATATCTTAGAGGTGACAGCTAGTTCAATATTTTCCTGTCAATAACAAAGATTTGTAAAGCGTGTTCAAATAGCTACTAACAATAATTGTTTCATGTAAATATTTTGTTTATAAATGGATCCTTTTAACTCGTATGAGACAATAACCAATTTTATACCCCATAAAGTATATACTATACCAGCAAAAGCTAAAATTGAGCTTGAATTTATAACCTATCTAACTGAAGGACTTTTTAGTATACACACTGTATAAAGGCATGTATTATTCATCTAAACTGCTAACTCATTTGCATTTTCATTAAACTGTAAAGACTATGTTACTGTAATGTGAGTAGAATTTTAACTTAATTCTGCTTCATATATGCACACTTAAATTTCTTGAGGTTAGTAATCAAAGTGTTTATTCATAAACATCTACTTCTATATGCCTAGGTGTATATTCAGTGTGCCTACATGTATACAATTGAGGAAAATAGCATGAGAATAAAACACTTAAACTTAGCTTTTCTGTTCTAATTTGAAATAATTTGAAATTATATGAAATAATTCCATATAAGTAAATTTTCCAAATAAATTAAATATTCCCTTAAACACCAAATTCCTTTAAAAACTATTTTTTGAAATATGTTTTAACTTCCTCCTTTTAGAATCAATTACATCAAATATATTTATATTACTAATGAACCAAACACACAAATTTTCATTAAAACCATAAGGACCTTTTCAAAAATAATAATAATATCTAAGAAATAAGATAGATGATAGGTAGGCAGCAAAGTAGACTGACTGATAAACATCTTAGTGAGCTCTTCCTAACAGCCATGGTGAAGGAGCAGAGGAGACCAGCCATGTAAAGAAGCAGAGCCATGTTTGAAGGTTTCCCTCTGTAGTTTTAGTTTACTTATAAAATTTTGTTGAGTTTAATAACTAGGTATTTAAAATATTGAGATGGAAAAATATAGATTTCTTAGGGCAAAAGATAAAAAAAATTGTGACCACTAAAGTGAATAAAGATTTTTTTTGACCTAAATACTAATTGTTTTATGCTGTTGCAAAAGTAATAACTTTAAATGTAGAACACTCTTGATATGCCAAATACTCTTTTTTAGGTGGTTTCTGAATTCATGTGTATCTCCAAAGAAAGTTTAAAGTTTCATTACTCTCAGTTACTCATAAAGACAATGAGGAGCATTGTCCTCTAACTTGCTAGTTCCCAATGAATTAATGCTGGGAATAGTTAATGCAAAAGTCTTGCCAACTCCAAAACCTGACCACAAAAGTTAAAGAGAAAGATATCCATTTCATTATTGAATAAGCACTAGACTAAACTATGATGCCCACCACAGGCAAAATGTTAAGAGACTTCAAGGATTATCACCCTTATGTACGTCTAAGCAGATTTATTATACACACACACTCAAGATGAACAATACTTAGTCAACTAGAAAAAGGACTAGACAGCACCACTCATCATACACTATTGTCTTAGTTCATTAATGGTTGTGGTGGCAATTTGTGTTATTTGTGAAAGAAAAAGTAAACTGAAGTTTTAATGACAGGTAATAGATTTTCAACTTGGAGGTTAACACCTGTCAAAATTAAGTCTCTGCTTTCTCATAGGAACTCTGCTGTAGGATGGCATGACACCTTCTTTGATGCTTACAATCCAAAGTGAAGGCTCAAAATGCTTGAGAAAGACATTTCTTGGGGTGTTAAGCTGACAAGAGATGCCATTTAGTGTAGAAAAGATTTATGTGTTATTTTAAAGAGTCAGAAAGGCTATGTAGTCAGAAAATTTCTAAAGTGAATTCTTTCATGAAATGAGGAAGTTACTTGCTTTACATTCACAAATCAATCTTTGTTATTTTCATTTGTGCTTGATTGCAAATGATCAAATGAATTAAAATTTTAGTTTTGGAAACTAGATCAAGCCCACACCTTAACCATGACCTACAAACATTCTGCTAAGGATGATCTTGACATTAAAATGACTGTTTTATTTGAGACCTATATCATGAAAAAATATAGTCATATAGACTCCAAGGAAAGAATATTCTAAGTAAATTAAACAATAAATTAAAGAGTGTTAAGATAAAAGATAGTTTGAAGTTTTGATGGAACAAAATAAAAACTAGTGTAGTTGGATATTCTAGAAGAAGATCCTCAAACTTGAATAGTTATGTTGGAATAAAGATTGCAATGACTGTAGGCCATAATGAAAGGAGTTTTAGATTTTATTTAGTGGTCATGGAGAGCTTTTGGAAATCTTTTTAAATCAAAGAATGGCTAGAATATTATTTTTGATTTGATTTACAAAATTTTTTCATTTTGTTGGGTAAAGACATTTTGATTTTTGGGGGAACTAAGATGAAGTCAAAATAGTAAATAAGAGGTGACTGTCATAGTCAGGCTCCTTAATACAATAATAAACATTTAAGTTGATTTCCTATTTATTGTGTACTTGTTTTATATTTAATTTTTATCAGAGATCATTGACAAGAGACTTTGCTAAACTTTTGAATGTGAAATGAGAAAAAAAATTTAAATAATTCCAAGAGTTTCATTTTACATTAAAGTGGTTATTTGATTACTGGTAGAGGGAGACTTTACATCTTTAAAAGATCCAGGAATGGAAAGAGAAGTTAATAATACTTATTTACTTTTTCAATTTGTGATGGTAAATATTGATTCTCAACATTACAGAATTTCAAATCACAGAAAAGAAGGCCTTCAAAAACACCTATGAGGAATTTCATAGGTAGAATTAATTGATGTGGGAAGATGCTCTTTAAATGTGTGTGACGCCATTCCATTGGCTGGTGTCCTGAACTATTTAAGATGAAAAACCTAGTTGAACAACACCATTCATGTTTTTCTGCTTCCTGACTGTGATGGTTTGAAGTAAAATGCCCCCCAAAGCGAGTGGCACTATTAGGAGGTGTGGCCTTGTTGGAGTAGGTGTGGCCTTATTGCAGGAAGTGTGTCACTGTGGAGGCAGGCTTTGAGGTCTCATATATTCTCAATCCACACACCCAATGAGACAGATGATGTCCTATTGCCTGCATATCAAGATGTAGGTCTCAGCTACTTCATCAGCACCATGTCTGCCTGCATGCCACCATGTTACACCATGATTAGAATGGACTAAACCTCTAAAAATGTAAGCCACCTCAATTAAATGTTTTTCCTTTAGAGAGTTGCCATGGTCATGGTGTCTCTTTACAGCACAGGAATTCTAGCTGAAACACTGACTGCAGATGCCATATGACCAGTTGCCTCAGGTTTATGCTATCATGACTTCCCCACTCTGATGAACTATACTCTCAAACTGTGAGCCAAAATAAGCCTTCTCTTCCTTAAGTTGCTTTGTCTGATATTTTGTCATAATAAGCAAAGTAACTAACACAGATTCCTCTTACATGTAGGTCGAAATGGAGAGCTCAAATTAACAGATGCAGGGGTTAGTGTTTGTGGTTAAGCTACGTTTCTACAGAGGCAACTTAGAGCATCTTGAATATGAACAGAACACAAATAACTATGTATTCAGAATTGCATAAAGTATCATGTGAGGATAGAGAGAGAAGCCTGGAAATACAAAACTTTTTGGATGCATGTATCAACTACAATAACAAGTTTAAGCATTCAGAGAGCATTTTGGCCAAGAGTTATTTATATGGGACTTGAAGGAAATATATCTATATAATGATATAAAAAGATTGGAATAAATCCAGAAAGCCAAGATACGCTATTGTTATATTGCAGAAGGGAAGGTAGATGATACAACCCATAGAAACATCAAATTTGATAAGCATGAACCATTTTCAATGAGTTTAAGAAACAAAACATATTGAATGCTTTCTATATTTCATTTATCTAAGTACTTTGTGTTTATTTTGTAACTTAGTCTTCTTAACAACTTTCCTTCCTCAGAGATAGAACTAACTGGTATTGAAATTTTAGAGATAATTGATTTGTTCTTGTTAAAAGAAAATTTTAGATAACACCATTTTAAGAGTTTAGTCAATGTAACATGAATCTTAAAAGGTCTTATTAATAAAACAAAAAACAAAAAACCCTGAGCCAGATATTGGGGTGAAAGCTGAAAGATCAGAGAAACAGAACAAGTCAGCCACGTTCTTACCTCTTTGAAATCCTCAGCCTCAAGAGAGCCGGTTCCTGTTTCCTCACACCTTACATACCTTTCTATGTTGTTGGAGCACACTAGGTTTCCTAGAGGCTGTACCCAGCAGGACTGTATAAAAGGTTGTTTGGACCACAGGCTTGGGTACCAGGTGTTTGTAAGGGTCTAACTAGCAAGGTGAAGGTATTTTACTCCACCTCTTGGCATCATTATAAATAGCCCTTTGGAATAAAGTTCTGGGCCAGTGGATAAGGATCCAGGCCCACCCGAGTCTATCCTGTGTTTTCTCTCTGTTTGTCTCTCCCCTATTTCTAAGTCTTTTATCCCTCACTCTTCAAGAGTTCCTGGGGTAAATAATTGTGGGGGCTGGTCCCTCACACTGTGTCCTGCCATATTACTTCCTGGGATGAAAGGCATGTGTCCTTACCAAGCAGTCATGAGATCCCAAGTGCTGGGATTAAAGGTACGTGCCGCCCACCACTGCCTGACCTCTATGTCTAATTTAATGTCTGGCTTTGTCCTCTGATCCCCAGGAAAGCTTTATTGGGGCACACAATAGATCACCACAAGTCAAATTTTAAAGTACTCTTGAATGAGGCAGCACTATTGATAAGGCATTCAGACAGCCCAGTGCAACAGTGATGGCAGGGAGCCTTTACCCTCAAAGTTAGATCAAGAAAACACATTTGATTAGTAAAAGTGAAAAATTTTTCCTTAAAATACAAATGGTTATTTTCCATTGATGAAGTCTCTAGTTTGTGGTTATTTTAGTGATTCCTGATTGGCAGTTTTTAACTTTATTTTATTGTTTATATTGATATTCAGTTAGGTAACATAGAATCCTAAGATACTGAAACCATTTCCCAGTGGCCTACCAATTTAATTATTTTAATTAAAGAGTCCCTAATTTTTAAGCGATATAGTCAGATTTATGCTCAGAGAACAGGACTCTAGATCCTCACTTTTTATTATTTTCATTAGTTATTTTTTGAAAGTCGTTATATTAGGAAAGTAGAAAAATTTACTGTTTTCCCTTTGTGGGAAACTCTTCCTCAATATCCCCACAATATCTCTCATAAACCTCCTTAGTACATTCATACATTCATACAATATTGTCTTATCAGAGATCTTTTTCCTAACATTCAACCCAGTCACTTTCTCTCTATTCAAGTTAAACTTTCTTTTGTAGAATTTGTCAACTATTTAAATTACTACTATTATTTTTAGAAAGCCAGCCTATAAAAGCAGGTATTTAATTTTCTTCACCATCACATAAGCAATGTCTAGTATAAGGTTACGGCTTAATAAAGATTTATTAACCAAAGGAACAATTGGGAATTCATGGGGAAATGGATAAACAAGTGGAACATTGTTTATGATATGAGTATTTAGCTTACTTTAAAGACTCCAGTTCTGTGGTGTTGCTATTCCTGAGATCTGTGTGCTTTTCTTCAAAAGATCACTATTATTACCAGAGAAAATGATTGTAGGACCGAGTCATAGTAGAAGCAGCCTAAGAAGAGTTGTGGGATTTTGTTTTTCATTTATCTATCAATCTGACTGTCTATTTGTGTGCATGTGCATGTGGAATGTGTGTGTGTGTGTGTGTGTGTGTGTGTGTGTGTGTGTGTGTGTGTGTGTGTTACATGTGTATGTGGTTGTCAGAGGATAACTTGCTGATGTCGGTTCTTTACTTTCACATTGTCTCCCAGCAATCCAGCCTAGGTGCCAGGCCTGGTGGAAAGCCCCTTTACCTATTTTGTCATTTCTCAGGCTCCAGGATTAAGACGATTTTATAAAAGGGATGATAACAGTTAAAAGTGATTTTTTAATGTATATGGAAGATGGGGGTTATGCAAAAGCATCAGTAAGCAATTATATTAGGGAAAATGTCTCAGATCAAAGCATGACAGAAATTTGAGAAGAAATCTGGATGAGGAAAGGACTGTCAAGAGCTAAGAGAATGGAAGGTTGCAGTCACACTGTGGAAGGTAAGATTTTATATTTTTGTTAATTGTTATCCATAATTATACTAACATAAAAATAATATAAACATATCAAAATGTCAAGTATTTCAGAATTTCCTAACAACATCTTGGTTAATAAAATTTTAATTATATCTAAACATTGTCTCTAAGCCTGTTGTGTTAATATATATCTCCAATCCTAGCACTTAGGAGGTAAGAGCATGGGCATCAGGGTTCTGAATGCAGCCTTGGCTGCATCAAAAGAAGTCATCCCTCCAAAAACCACACGAGACCCAATCAAAGAACAGCAAAAATTCTTTCTGTAGGAAAGGAATAATAGCCAATTTTAGTGAATATTTTCTAATTTTAACTAAATATGTATGGGTATAGGTTATATTATTTACAACTCATAACTTAGATTTTAGTGTCTTGGTGTTTAAAAAATTTTTCAACATCTGAGTTATTCCAAAACCCTTGTTCACTATATGTCTTCCTTATCAACCAGCTTATTTTATCAGCTAGTTAAACATATAGATAAAATTTGTGTTATTAATAGCCACCTTTCCTCATATGAATCTAAATTGGCCTTTCTGAAAAGTACCAACTAGCAGAAAGCAGAATAAAACAAATAAATGTTACATGCTTTAGTATAAATGTAAACAATGAGTAACTGCAGGTTTCTACATTAGGTCTGAGACACACATACCATTTCTTGCTTTATATGTAACTTCAAAGGAATTAATACAGCTGTATTTGATGGAAGGACTTAGAGACATTATAAGAAAAACACCCTGTGTTCAGTGGCCCTGGAAATATTTAATTTGTACATTGAAAAATACATATTTCTCAATAATATTTTTATACAACAGGAAAAGCGGCAAAAGTTATCTTCATTTTCACAAATTGAGAGGTCCATTTAGTAGCAATTTTACAATGTTAATAAATAGGAAAACCTATTAAGATCTGATTTACTGGCATGTTCAGGATTCGTAGCATGGTTTATTGCAGTTCACTTAGCACATAAGGCATGCATATTGTGTTCAATTTTCTTGTACTCCCAGCTGAGTATAAAACTATTCTAAGTAGCATATTACTAACAATAATAGAGAAAAGGCTAGAGGGGTTTCTGAGATATCTTAAAAAATTTATTTCTACATTTATTTCACAACCACTCAAGGCACACAGTTCTTAATGTGCCACTTAGAGACTTCAAGGATCGTTTAAAATCAAATATAAAACAATAAAACATTATCATTATTGTAGAACAAAAAATCCTGTTAAAAATCTCGATTCCTGTCTATATTTAAACATTCATATGTCACTTTCCTTCCTCAGCTACACCATTTCCTCTTTTTTATCAAACGGGAATGCTTAATTAAAACCAGAAGGAATTCCTAGTTAAGTCCATTATTGTGATTTTATAGTTCAATTATTTTTTAAAGGTTTTAATTCAACAATGTTCAAGTTCAAATTGAATCTTAAAAGAGCAGTGGTCTAAGAGCTTTATTCCTATATTAAAAGAGGATTTGGTGACTGCTTATCCCATCTGTCTGGCATCTGTTCTTTCCACATCTTCACGTATATCTATGGTAGACAGTGCACCAGCAGATGTGGCAGGGCGTCATGAGAAGAAAGATTATGCATTCATGATTGTCAGAATAAGATGAGGACTAGGTAGTTTACTTAGGTTATCCCTGATACATGTTTTGTAAGCATTAATTCTTGAGGAAGAAATAAAATAACATTGTTAAAGTACTTTGAAGATCAAGATTTATAAGCAATTGGAGCTTTTATTTACTCAGCAACATGCTTGTATTGGTTTCTGTTAAAGACAAGGAGTAGATTGGGCCCAGTGGTCTTAGACAGTCCTGGTAACTGCTCCCTTCACCCCATTACAAAGATCATACAAATATAGAGCTGGAAACAAATATAGTCTATGTGTCTATTGATCTTCATGGAGGAAGATGATTATTCTGAAGAAGAGATTATTCTAAATGAGAATCTGAATGGATACTAAGGACTTCACTTTGGAGTGGTGTCATGATGCTTCAAATGATTCAGAATAATACTAGCAAAGTAGCAATTATAATAAAGTCAGGACAGCAGAGAGAGAAAGAGAGAGAGGGGGAGAGAGAGAGAGAGAGAGAGAGAGAAAGAGAGAGAGAGAGAGAGAGAGAGAGAGAGAGAGAGAGAGAGAGCAGACAGAGACAGAGACAGAGACAGATACAGAGAGACAGAGAGAAATTCATTCTATCAGTTCTGTGGCTCCAGAGAACAAATAAAGAGATCAATAGTATAGATATTGGAAAGGAACAATTCAAGGTATCTTTATTTGAAGTTGATATGATAGTATATGTAAGTGATCCTAAACATTCCAGTGGGAAACTCCTGTATCTTATAAATACTTTCAGCACTGTCGCAGGATACAAAATTAAGACACAAAAATCAATACTATACAAGCAGGAAATGGATTGAGAAGGCAAACAGTGAAACAATTTCTTTCATAATAACCTCAAATTATATAAAATATCTTGGTGTAACTCTAACTGAGCAAGTGAAAGACTTGTATAACAGCAACTGTTAAGACATTTAAGAAATTGAAGAAGATGTCATAAGATGGAAAGATCTTCCATGCACATAGATCACTAGGATTAACATAGTAAAAATGCCCATCCTATCAAAAGCAATCTACAGATTCAATGCAATCACCATCAAAATTTCAAAAGAGTTCTTCACAAGTCTTCAAAAAACAATTTTCAGCTTCATGTGGAAACACACACACACACACACACACAAACAAACAAACAAACAAAAACAAATGAACAAAAAGTAAAACCACCAAACAAACAAATCAAAAACAAGATAGCTAAAACACTTCTGAATGATAAAAGAACTCCAGGTGGTATCACCATCCACAATCTCAAATTGTACTATGAAACTATAGTAATAAAAACAACACGGTATTGGCACAAAATAGACACGTTGAAGACACAGAAATAAGTTCACACACTATGTACACCCGAGTTTTGATAAAGAAGCCTCAAATATACACTGGAAATAAAATGGCTTCTTCAACAAATACTGTTCCTTAAACTGGACGGCTGCATGTAGAAGAATGTTAGTAGCTCAATAGTTACTCTGCTAAAAACTCAACTCCAAATAGATCAAATAACTCAACACAATATCAGATACACTGAAGCTCATAGAGGAGAAAATGAAGGGTAGTCTTGAACTCTTAGGCACAGGAAAAGACTTTCTGAACACAGGAACAAAGAACAAAAGTTAATAAATGACACCTCAAGAAACTGAAAGCTTCTGTATTCAAATGGCACCATCATTTGGATAAATCCTCAGTCTACAGAATGGGAAAGATATTGTCAGCTATATATATATCTTAAGCTTGTCCCACTAGCTCTTTTAACTTAATTTAATCTATTTTTATTCATCTATGTTTTCCCTCAGGGCTTTTTACCTATCTTCCATTCTGTACATCTACTTTCCAGCTTCCTCTATGTCTATCTGTCTGGCCCCAGTGTCTCTTTATCATCTCTTTTTCTCTCTTTCTAAACCTAAATTCCTCCTCCTACTTACTCTCCCTGAATGGAAGCTCTGCCTATACCTCCTCCCTCACTATTGGACATTCAACTTTTATTAGACCAATCAGGTGTTTTAGGTAAGCAAGATAAAACAGCAGCACATCTTCACATACTAAAAAAAAAAAATGCAACACATTTTTACATTGTTAAAAAATATTCTGCAACAATCTATTGGTGAAAGTGGGATACAGAAGTTACCCACTGTCAGTGTGTAAGGATCAATATGTGATTCAATTGTTTCTTTTGTGGACTTGGATGCCCTGGTGCTTGGTACATAGATGTTTATAATTTCGTTATCCTTTTGACTGATTTCTCCTGTGACGAATGTGTTCTGTCATTCCTATCTGTTCTGATTAATTTTTGGTTTAAAATCTATTTTGTAAGATATTTAAATGACCAAACCAGATTGATTCTTAGGTTCATTTGCTTAGAATATCTTTTTCGCCTTTTCACCAGGGGATGTGTATTCTTGATGTTAATTTCTTGGATGCAGTGGAAGTGTGGTTCCTGTTTTTGAGTTGATTCTGTTAGACTGTGTCTTTCTTACTTTTATTTTTTTTATTTATTCTTCTCTCATATATTACATCCCTACCACGATTTCCCCTCCTCCTTCTCTTCCCAGTCCCTTCTCCCATCTTCCCCCATCCACTCCTCCTCCTACCCTTCAGAAATGGGCAGGCCTCTCATGGATATCAAACAAATGTGGAATATCAAATTGCAATAAGACTAGGTACCTCCCCTCATATCAAGGTTTGAAGAATAATCCCAATAGGAGGAAAGGGTTCCAAAAGCAGGCAAAAGAGTCATAGACAGCACCTGTTCCCATGTTAGGAGTCCCATAAGAAGACAAAGAACTCTTAAACCAGTGACTATTACAGCATTGGAATCCTAGTTTGTATTGGAAAAGAACCAAGGATGCATTCAATAACAGTGCACTAGAATTACATAGCTATTGGATGAGTCTGTTGTGATATTTTCTGTTCTGACAAATAAAGCTTGCCTGAAGACCAGAGGGGAGAGCTAGCCACTGGTTAACCATAGAGGTCTAGAGGTCTGTACAGACAGGAGACAGGAAGTGACATGGCTGGGCAGAGAGAGGAAGAGATAAGGTGGGATAGAGAGGAACTGGGCCCTTTTCAGTCTGAGGAGTCAGAGAGTTAAGAGGTGACTGTGGCTGCTCCTTTACTTCTCTGATCTTTCAGTTTTCATCCTGACATCTGATTTGGGGTTTTTATTACTAAGACTAATTAGGATCACACATTCATCTGGCATCCAACTTTTGAGGCACAAATCCACGAAAAAGTCACTTGCCTGTGTCTTTGCAGCCACCAACAGCGGCCAGAGCTGCATGTGGCCAGAGTCACCACCCTGCTGGCTAGGTTTTCCTTTTCTTTGTCCCAAGCCCTCTGAGCAAGTCTGGGATTTTTTTTCTTCTGTTGCAGCCTCTCTGCAGCAAACTGCACAGGCTCTTGGGCTACAAATGCTGCTGGAGTTAGCCCCTCACCACCAACCAGCTCTGCCTTTAGACAGCTCTCACCTGAAGTGCTTCTTCCCCACAAAACCCTGCGTGCCTTTTTCAGACAATGGGCTCCCTCTCCTGGTGGGTTGTGGGTTTTCTCTGGACTCGCTATTTGGGCTGCTGCCAAACTAAGTAGATGCCTTGAAAACCTGCTCAGGATTCTACTGTTCTGTGCAGCAGCAATCAGCCTCACATCTCCACCATCATTTTTAGCAGATTTGGTGAGACAGTTGAGATTTCTTAAATGGGTGAATTAGTTTTTAAAAAAGACACAGAGAGTTTTTTCCCATGTTAAAAAATGGAAAACACTATTATGATGGAAGTAGTTATGTCTCTGTATAATTACATAATGGATGCTTTAAAATGGAACAATTAAATGAGGGAATAATTAACTTAGATGGGATTTACATAATTTCAATTATAAACATTATAGGTTTGATCATTCTTGTTTTATCCCTAAAAAAGTTGGTCAATATGAGTGCCAAGATACAAGTTTTAGAAAAACTTATTAAAACAGATCATAGAGATATTCAGACCGAGACAGAGTATATTTAAAGGAGAACCAATATCAGAATTGCATTATAAGGTTAGAGAGGAACAGCCTAAGATTTTCAAACAGCCAACAATAATTTAGCCAGCCACCTTACAAGAATTGCCAAATGACAGTTATCCACAAGGCTATGCAAGAGCTGAATGGACTCCTGTGGAAAAGTTAGATTTGAGGAGATTTAAGTCTCATATGGTATGTATTCACCTATTATGAAGCAGATGTTAAACTCATGGTCAACTTGTAACAGAATTGTTCCACAAGACTAGGGAGTGACCATCCAATCTAAACTAACTTATAAAACTAACAAAATCTTTTCATTTGATCAGCTATAACTTGCCAAAAGGGAACCTTGCCAAAATTAGGGTTGGACCAGGGTTTTGGTTTTGTCTTTTCAGAAGAATGAATGCATCCAGCTAAGGAATTTGAGGCCCACTGAACAGATGAGACATGTGAAGAAAAAGAATAAATCATCCAGAAAAAAAAATGTTCCCCCAAAAAAGAGTAAATTGGCCTATTAGTATATCATATCTCCAGCAGGATAAAATTTCATAAGTCTACCCACCTGTTTCTTTCTGCTGTTCTCTACAGACATATAATGTAAACTGTCTTTTTGTAGTCCCAGTTCAATTGAAAATTAATGCTGGTTATGAAATTGGAGTGTGGCTCTCTCCTTCTCTAGAGCCAAGCATGCTTGTTAAAGTAAAACCAAAAATCTCTGTCTCCGATCACCAGAGTAGTTCAGTTTGGGCTTTCTCTTGACCATTGCCTGTAGTCTATTGTGGAGGTATCTTTGTGGATTTCTGGGGACCTCTCTAGCACTTTGCTTCTTCCTATTCCCATGGGGTCTTCATTTATCATGGTATCTCTTTTCTTGTTCTCCCTCTCTGTTCTTGATCCAGCTGGGATCTCCCGCTCCCCTAAGCTCTCTTTCCCCCAACCATTGCCCTTCATTACCCCCCCATGTCCAGTTTGCTCATGTAGATCTCATCCATTTCTCTGTCATTGGGCAATCCATGTGTCTTTCTTAGGGTCCTCTTTACTAGGTAGCCTCCCTGGAGTTGTGAGTAGCAGTCTAGTCATCCTTTGCTTTACATCTAGTATCCACCTATGAGTGAGTACATACCATGTTTGTCTTTCTGAGTCTAGGTTACCTCACTCAGGTTGATTTTTTCTAGATCCATCCATTTGCCTGCAAACCTCATGATGTCATTGTTTTTCTCTGCTGAGTAGTACTCCATTGTGTATATGTACCACATTTTATTTATCCATTCCTCAGTTGAAGGACATCTAGGTTGTTTCCATGTTCTGGCTATTACAAACAATGCTGTTATGAACATAGCTGAGCATGTGTCTTTGTGTTATGATTGAGCATTCCTTGGGTATATGCCCAAGAGTGGTATAGCTGGGTCTTGGGGGAGATTGATTCCCAATTTTCTAAGAAAGCACCATATTGATTTCCAAAGTGGCTATACAAGTTTGCATTCCCACCAACAGTGTAGGAGTGTTCCCCTTGCTCCACGTCCTCTCCAGTATAAGGTGTCTTCAGTGTTTTTGATCTTAGCCATTCTGATGGTTGTAAGGTGGTATCTCAGAACACCCTAACTGTCATGATAGAATTCTCCTACAGTGACTGATGGAAGCAGATGTAGAGATCCACAGCCAAGCCCCAGGTGGAGCTCCAGGAGTCCAATCAGCAAGACAGAGGAGGGATTATATAAGCAAGAGATATTGAGACCATGATTGGAAAAAGCACAGGGACAAATAGCCAAACTAATGGAAACACTTGAACTATGAACCAATAACTGAGGAGGCCCCATGGAACTGGATCAGGCCCTCTGGATAAGTGAGACAGTCGATTAGCTTGAACTATTTAGGAGGCCCCCAGGCAGTAGGACCGGGACCTGTCCTTAGTGCATGAGCTGGCTTTTTGGAACCTAGGGTCTATGCTGGGACACTTTGCTCAGCCTAGGTGAAAGAAGGAGGGGACCGGCCCTGCCTCAACTGAATCTGCCAGGCTGAGCTGAATCCCTAGGGGAATTCTTGCCTTGGAGGAGGTGGGAATTGGGGGGTGGATGCGGGGAGAGCAGAGGAGGGATTGGAGGAGGGAAGACAGGGGAATCCATTGCTGATATGTAAAATTAAATTAATTATAAAATTTAAAAAATAAAAATAAAATGCATACTCATAAAAAAAATCTCTGTCTCATATCAGAAAAGCAATCTAATACAAGACAAAAGAAAAACTAAAATTTAAGGACTATTTTATTGCCACTATTCTCATAATCCTATGATTTTATTTTGACTCTTTAACACTTTTCTTAAGGTATAAATATTATCTCTAAATTTATGAGATCAACACACACACATATACACACATGCACACATACAAACACACACATATATTGAACTTTTTGTCATGATATCGATGGTCATATAGATTACTAATTCTAGAAAAAGGCTTCATCTAGCCTCCTGTACATGATCTTGGGTTTTAGTCTCTCAGGCAACTAGGAATTAAGTTTTTGTACTCTGGATATATATAACAAATATTGATCCTTTAACCTCTTTGAGATCTGCTACATGTGACATTTAAAATGTTTAATTTTTCTGCAGTGAACCAAAACCATGCCTAATGGTGATCTTTGAAGTCTCCAAAAGGATGATGGGGACTCACAATGATTATTCTACCTTGATTGTGGTAACACCACTAATCTGTCAAACACCAACTAAAGATGGGCTTTGGACTACGAACTGCTCAGGACAATTTCAAGGTGGCTAGCTAAGATGGTCCAACCTCACAGACTACTCCAGTCAAGACTTGAGATAAGCCCTGTATTTTGCCATTACACAGAGACTGGGCAACAAATGATGCAGCTAGCTCTCCCAGAACTTTATAATTATTCTAGTTTTGTTTTCAAGGTCCCCTAAAGATGCCATCACCCCCACAGCAGGAAATAATTTAAGAAAATTATAGCCACATTCCCAAGAGATGGGGTGAATGATTTTTGTCATTCAGTGAATTATGGATATTTGTCATTATTTAGAGTGGTTAGTTATAAGTTGTTATTGGTAATGGTCAGGAAAAATGCTGAACAGAGGAGATTATATTAAGGTTTTTTTTAAAAGAAAAAAGGAGGATATATGAATGATAGGATAAAGGGGTAGATTATTGAATCTACTCTGAAAATAAAATGGGGGGATATAGATATGATAGGATAAAAGGGTAAATTATTGAATTTACTTTTAAACCAAAAAAGCAACTACTAATTATAAATATTTTAAATTGAGTTGGATTTTTGGATATTGACATAAAATTGAGGTTACTTTTGTTATTCTGTACATATGTTAGTGAAAGGATGGATAAAAAGGTAGATTATTGAATCTACTTTTAAACCAAAAAGAAGCTACTAGTTTTAAATATTTTATAGTGATATGGATTTTGTATATTGATACAAATTTGAAAAATTTTTTGTTAGAACATACTGTACATACATTTCTAATCTTGATCAAGGTATTTGTAGCTATACAGTTTATTTAACAATGTAATGCAAATTTCTAGTCCTTGAATGTTTTTATTACAAACTATTTAGGGTAATAAGGAAATGCAAGTTAGTAGTTAGTCACCTACTGCAATTAAACTTTTAGTCATGTTAGGTATGTTTTCAAGGTGAAACATATACTTTAGGCAGACAGATGGTCTTCAAACATTTCAGAGATCTATAGAATATGGCATATAAGATGTTTTAATAACATAGTTTTTTTTTATGAAAATGAGACATGTCTGCTCCCAATAGCACCAATATACTTCAGAGAAGATGATGAGCATCGGAGAAACTTCATATGGACTTACTTCCTTATGGCAAAAGTTAGACACTGGGCAAGAAACTGACTGTACCTAGACTGCTGACAGTATGCTGTCCAAATTGGACAAGCAGGACACAAAAGAAAATGACTGCTGAACTTTGCCAAGACAAGGTAGCCCTTCAGAATATCCTTCTTCACAGAAAAGTCTGTCAGTATTTCTAGACCTGTCAGGTGAAGATGGATGTCCCAATGTTATAGAGGAAGCTTGGGTGACTGTCCAGCAGCCAGCTGTTTCTGTCATGTCTCACATTCTTTGGAAGCTGCTTCCTTGCACTTCCTACTTACTCACGTAATATTATTTCCTTTTCAGGTCTCTGAGGGAGTTGAAGACTAGATAGTTATAGTTTTCCTTGTTAACAAATTCAGAAAAAAACTCATTAAAGAGGTGTAAAGTTTATAGGGTTGAGAGACATCAAAAGATAGTTTGGGGTTGGTAATGCAAATTAGGATAGAAGGTAAGTTAGGTACAACCCTTTGGACTCACCAAGATAGGATAGATAATGAAAAATTTTCTCTGAATTTATCAAATGTTAATGTACTAGACATTGTTAATGTAATTATTGCCTGTATATAATTGTACGTAGTTATTGTATATAATTTTTCTGTTAGTTATAACCCCTTTTTATTTTAGACAAAATGGGAGAAATGTTGTGATAGGTTGTTTGTGTTCTGACAAATAAGTTTACCTGAAGATTAAGGGGTGGAGCTGGGCACTAGTTAACCATAGAGGTTTGGAAGTCTGTACAGACAGGAGACAGGAAGTGATATGGCTGGGCAGAGACAGCCTCCCTTTTCAGTCTGAAGAGTTAGAGAGGTCAGAGGTGACTGTGGCTGTTCTTTCACTTCTCTGATCTTTTAGCTTTTACCCCAACATCTGACTCCAGGTTTTATTATTGAGACTAATTGGGATCTTGCATCATGAGTCTATTACTATAATGACTCTAGGGGGAAAACAACAACACACTTTTATGAACAAGTAAAAAACAAAATAGTCATTGACAGGCTATGGTACTGAAAAGAGCCAATGTGAAAGAATTTAGGGTTGATAGCAGTATATTTTGAATACAGTGGCACATAAATAGTTGTATTTATTTGTGTAAACTTATGGCACTACATATGAAGAGTGAATTTTAAAAAAAGCAAGTGTGAATGAAATCACTAAATCATATAAAATTACAAATGATTAAAATAATTTGACTTTTTTCAGTTTTTCCTTTTACAGATAAATTAAGTTTTAAAGTGGGACAGAGATAAAAGAAAGAGATGGCATTGTGGTTAACATCATTTGTCAGCATTATAGAATCTAAAATGATTTGGGAGCAAGACTCCAGGCATGTCTGCAGTGGTTTATAATTAAAGTTGGTAAAGGGGGAAAGACAAACCTTCATTCATGGGCAGAGGTCCTAGATAGAATACCAAGAAAACAGTCATTGAGCACCAGTGTTCATCTCCCTCTTCACTGACTGAGCTTGAGGTTGCTATTTCCTCAAGCTCCTGCTGCTTTAGCCTCCCTGTGAAGACGGACTGTAACTTAGAACTATCATCCAAAATATACCCTTCTTTTCTTATGTTTCTTCTTGACTGGTACTTTGTTACCACACAAGTAAAGATAAGATACAAAAATTAGTAGCGAGGTCAGACTGTTGCCATGATAAGTTTACTAGTGTAGTTTTGATGCAATTCATCCTGACTCTCAGAGGGAGGATTATGGAAGAGTTTGTAGCTGCTTCAATCAAGTAAAGCCCCTAAATCTGTAATCAGAGCCTAAAGAGACTTTCTGTTGGGAACCCAGAAGACAAGACTCCTGGCAGAGAGGTGGACAGTGAGGCCTGGCTCATGAAGCTTGAGAAGGGAATAAGTACTCTATGAGGAACTAACCAAGGGAAGTTGGTATGATGTTCTTGCAGAGTCTGGCTGTGAACTTACCATGTTCTGAGAATTTGACACTGAGTTCAGGAGCAACAAATTAATTTTTCTTTAGTGTAGGGAATTTCAATATAACAAACCTTCAGCATGGCTACTGCTCATTTTTCTTATTCAAATCTACAATAAAAAATAAAAATACCTTTAAAGTGTGGAATTTAGCAAAGAGTTGTGTGAACAGGTTTAAAGTTGTAGGCAAGAGTGCAGAGGAAAAAACATCAATAATTGTGAAGGAGAAACCTCATTCTCTTCATAGAGATGATAGGACAGAGCCCCATGGCAATACCTCGTCTCTCATGGTCCACAACTTGTGACAAAACAGATTCATTTCAAAGGACAAAACTCTAACAGAAAATGCTACCAAAGGGGTTACCTGTTGGAAAACAACTGCCTAGGTAAGCAGTTTTGCAGATTTATCCACCAAGACACACATAAGCTGTTACAGCTGTGGTCCAAAGGGACCAGGCTACTGTTAATCCCCAAAATGGGAGGAGAAAGATTACCAACCTTAATCGTTACTGTCAAACTAATTAAAGGAAGCAATTAATTAAAACAAGCTTTTTTATTCCTGTACATGGGCTGCCTCGCTTAAGTTGGGGTTCAAGAGGTCAGCCTTGGATGTGAGGAAATCAAGGCTTTTATAGAGCTCAGGAGTAGGGGTTTCTAAGTGGGAGGAAAACAGGTGGAGTTGCAGGAGCAGAGCATAACAGGTGGTCAAAATAAGGAGAGATTATCTAGATTAAGTTAGTTGAGTTGGGAAGACTCACCTTACCTCTGGGCAGCATGATTCCATGATTGGGGTACTGGACAGAAAGTGAGAAGGAGAAAGTGAGCTGAGTCCTAGCCTTCAATCCATTCTCAGCTTCCTGACATGACTGACTTCCTCAAGCTTTTACCGCATGATTCCCACCATGATATACTCCATCTTTAAACTGTAAGAGAATGCCCTTCCTTGTGTCATCTGTCATACAGCTTGTTACAGCAATAAGAAAAGTGACTAATAAGCTCGCAAACATCTAAGTACTCCATTGCCATGATAACAAGAAATGTTATAAACATTTCAAGTTTCATCTAGTGCCCACACTTTAGTCCCTCCTTTACCTAGAACTCTCCAAAACAGTGAAATGACTTCCATTCCTCAATACATTAATAATGTTTTCTATGCCCTTATTTTTTAAATTTATTTACTTGACTATTATATGTATATGAGTATTTCCCCTGTATAAATACCTGTGAAGGCCTAGTACTGGCAGAGATCAGAAAATGATATCAGGTCACCTGAGACTGGAGTTACATATAGTTGTGAGCCACTATGTGGGTGCTGGGAATTGGACCTGGGTCCTCTACAAGAGAGACAATTTCTTTTAACCACTGAGCCAAATCTCCAGATCACGTGGCCCTTATTTGTAATTCTCTCTTATATTTGTGATTTGTGATTCTCTCTTATATCTATTTGAAGCCAATAGCCTTTAAGCCAAATACTGCTGCTTTTTCTTCATAAATCTCTTGGTAGTATCTTCAGTTAAATCAGGACTATCATTTATCTGGGATTGATTGGCAGCATTAATTCACAGCTTTTAGTTACAATTTGGTATTTGTTACATAGATTATAAATACAAACTTACTGCCTGATTTATAACAATCATAGTCTACAGTAACATCATTAAAAATTAGTATGCTATTCCCTTTATAAGAAGACATTAAATAGTAGTTCTTATTTTATTCTTTTTCAATTGACAAAAGTTAAATGTTTATTATGTGTACTCTGAGAACTTGAATATGTATCCATTAAAGAATGCTTCAATTGTACTAATCTAACATGCATATATGGTAGCTCTTTATCATTCCCCAAATCAGGCATAATGCTTAGACAGTTTACATTCTAAAAATAGGTATAATATTCATTTAGAAGTATAAATGCCTTTTGTTATGATGATGATCTATTAGCCATTTCCATATAAGATAACAAAATTGAATGAAATATTTGAGACTATGATTTCTAAATGTTGAAAAACAGACATAAAAATGACTTGTGAGGAAGGAGAAAACTACCCTCTGCTTGTATAATATATTGACCTTAGAGTAGTAGGCTGTATCCAAGGCAAATGAGAACCAGCCCACTGAGTGCCAGGCATGGGGACATGCAAATGGAAAAGTACAATCCACAGGATGAGGAAATGTAGAAAAGACTTTGTGGAGATGCTGGGCATGGATCACATCAGACATCTCTGTGGAGATCTTCTATAAGAACTTGTAAGAGATGGGTTCCTTAGAATACCTAAACAACAAGTCTCCAAGATGTATCACACGACTTGATTACTCAAGAGAGAGAGTTAAACAGAACTTCAAGAAGGTCATGGAAGCAGAGATTTCTGGTCTAATACAGTAAAAAATGTTTAGAGAGTCATAGTTCAGACATTCACACATTAAATGCTTGCGTCTCTGGCCTGAGTTTGATAATATTTTCTTAAGATCCTGACTTTGATGAAACAGACTTTAGAGGGATCTGTATGTTTATTTTCATCTGTACTTTTTTCAGCATGATAATCAAATCCTGGTTCTGATTGTCAGTTATCAGCCCTGTCATCTATGTGAGCCATTAGGTTTTCCTTTCTCTTTTAAGCTGCCAACTTGGATATTTAGTGCATTTATATTTATTTAACTTACTTTGAGTTTTATATCTCTGATGTATGCTTTTGCTAGTTTTTTAAATAATAATTTATATATTTATGTAATATTACAGTGTAAATCTGTAACAAAATATTTTTAGTAGTCATATCCCTTCTTATTTCAATAGTTTGTACTGTAACCTATAAAAATTACATGATTTATTTAGTACTGCTACAATAGTAGCATATTCTGAACTTAATTTTGTGTTTGATTTTTATCACTGAGCTTTGAACTTTGATACTTCATTTCTAACTGGCATCTCTTTCTTTAGTAAATCAGTCATCTTAGCCTTTCTTGTAAGATAAATGTGATGGAGATGAATGATGAACTCCTGTAGTCAGAAGGTTTCTCCGGTCCTGCCCAGCCCTGTGGTTCCACAGTCACTTATAAAATAATCACTCAGAGGCTTAATAGTATTTATAAACTGTATGGTCTATGGCAAGCCTCTTGCTAGATAGCTCTTATATCTTAAATTAACCCATTTCTATTAATCTATGTTTTGTCATGTGCTCTGTGGCTTACCAGTCTGCTGGCATGTTGTTCCTTGGGAGGCAGTTGGTGTCTCTCCAGACTCCATCTTTCTCTTTCCTGTCTCTCTCCTTTGATTTTCTGTCTGCCTCTAAGCTGCCTTGCCATAGGCCAAAGCAGCTTATTTATTAACCAATGGGAACAATATATATTCATATCATACAAAAAGAAATCCTCCAGCAAATTCCTTTGGATTCTTTTTATCTAGAAAAGCCTTTACCAAGTTTTCATTTATAAAGGACAGCTTTTCTGGTACAATACCTGTGTTTATAACTTTTGTTTTTCTAATCCAGATTTTTTTAGTATAGCATCCTTTTCTCTCCTGGCTTGTGATGGGTCTGTATAGAAAGATGCTGCTTTGCTTACTATGATTCTTTTATGTGTGATTTACATTTTTCACTGTTGCTGTAGAAAGAGCCTCACTTTGTCTTTAATTTTGTAAGTAGATTATGTTTCATGGTAGCCTTCGATTAAATAATTATTCCTGTTTCTAAATATTTGTATTTTCCAAATATTTAAAGGTTTTTTTCTGTTGGTTCTTTTCACTTTTTATATCTCTGGATGGGGTGGCAGGTGAAGGATTTTCTTCTAGGTAGTGGTACAAAAAATAAACAAATGTCTGTAAAGACTCCAATGAGTCCCTTCTCCAAAGGTACAGACAGTAGTGCATACACACATGGTTAGAAAGAAGTAAGGCAATAGGATATCACGAAAAAGCAGTACAAAGACCAGTGACTGATGTCAGAGAACTGCAGATGCATTAAATGCTTGACAATTCTAAGGGTGTTAAGTGAATTTCAAATATACAGAGAGAAGCAATTCAATAAAATCAGAAAAATAACATTGTTCAGGCTGAAATATTTATCAGAGATCCTTTTTTAAAATTAATGTAAAGTAAATGAAAAATTCAAAAATTGAGTAAGCAAAAGAAAGAATTCATGGACTCAAAGACAGATTAACTGAAAACATCCAGGAAGAGAAAACAAATGAAAATATGTAAGTAAATTAAGAAATCTTCAGAGATTTATTGGCTGTTTATTGGTAGATTCAATAATCTACTCTTTCATCCTATCATATCTATACTATCATCCCTTTTCTTCTTTAGAAAGAGATTTCATTTATAATCAACCTTCTTTGAATAAAAATAAGCATTCATAAATAATATTTTGGGAACTTGGGCACAGCTGCTCATACTTCTTCCTACTGATAGGAGGCACTGGTAATCTTATGAGGATCCTGAGAAAATTAAGAATTATGGTCAAGTCCTGACTGGAATAGTCTGTGATGCTGTATTCTCTGAACCAGTTGCCTTCAAGCTGTTTTAGATGTTGGATCATCTGGAGACCTTTCAAGGCATCTTGGCTGATCAAACCATATTAGCCTAGATGCAATCCACAGGTTCTTATCTTCTGTGAAAACAAAAGCAGAACTTCTTTTTCAAAGCAATGTATCCTTAGACACAAATTTTGAAGTCAAGATACCTTTAAAATATAGATATTGGTTTAACTTAGTAGCTTTTACAATCAAATGTCTCTCTAAGACAGTGTAATCCAGACTCTGTGTGTGATTTCCATCTTTATGTGGTTTATTTATTTATTTATTTATTTATTTATTTATTTATTTATTTATTTATTTTTCGAGACCGGGTTTCCCTGTGTAGTTTTGGTGCCTGTCCTGGTGCTCACTCTGGAGACCAGGTTGGCCTCAAACTCAAAGAGATCCACCTGGCTCTGCCTCCTGATTGCTAGGATTAAAGGCACATGCCACAACTGCCCAGCCACATGGTTTATTTTTTGTATTATTTTTACTGTCTCTTTAAAGACTTTATTTTTTTGAAACTATTTCCTTATATAACTGTCTACATTCATTTTTCTCTCTCTTCCAAGCCTATGTACATTTTTACCCACATTGTAAACCATTTAAAGTCTTATTTGATCTGAATCTGACTCATTGTGAATCTATAATCTTTCTCTGACCAGGAGAGATTTTAAACTGCTAAACTGCATTTTAGGACTGAAGCAGCAGCCTTGGCTGCTGACTCCACCCATTTCAGCTTTTCAATTTACCTCCAGTTCTGGGAGCCGTGTTCTCCACCGACTCTGGGAGGCAGTGGGTCTATGCCTCCATCCAGCAGCGTGTAGCCCAGAATCCTTTTTTTTTTCCTCTACTAGCACAAGCTAAATCCACCACACTGCATACTGCACAGCTTGGAGATGCCTCGGTGTACTGCGGTGGGAATCTGTCATGCTGCAGGTCAAGCCCACATGCTACTGTGAACCCACCATACTGTAGCTCAAGGCTTGCCTGAGAAACACAACTAGGAAATTGTTTTTAGCTCCATTTTAGAATTGTTTTTAAAGCTTTCTCAGGTTTTGGTGGAAACTCTTGCCTCATGTTGGGCAGCCACACACATGCTCAATTTTATCTTAAAATCAAAAAACATGCAATATTTCAGGAGTGGAGTATCAGTACTGTAGTTCTTCATGGACTATGATAGCCACCTTTCTGTCATTATAATAAAATGACTTAGTTCACAGAATTTATTAAGGAAAAGGTTTATTTTGTTTAAAAACTTGAGAGTTCAACATTCAAACTGTGTAACAGACAGTCAGTAACAACTTACCCTTAGACTGATCACCTCAAGGGACATGGCAGATATCACTTTTAGAAATATGATTTAAGAGACCATGATTGCATCTGAAAATAGAAAAGAGAGATTACAGAAATTTCCCTGGATCACTTTCAGAGTCATGCATTAATGACCAAAAAATCCTCCGCAAAGACCCTAATGACTCACAGCATCTCTCTAGTACCACCCCAGGGACCAACTTCTAGCATGTAGAACTTGGGGGATACTACCCATATTTAAACTGCAGTATATTTGTAACAATGTACATAAAACAGGCAAAGAAGAAATACTGAGAGACAATAAAATCAGTTTCTCTACCAGAATAATATAGATAATTTTATTTAATCCACTTAGACCTTTCTTGATCTAAAGCCTAAATAATTTCTCATGGTCTTTCTTTATCCCCCACATTAATGATAATTCAGTTACCAGCAACTAATACAAATTTAATAAAAGACAAGTATAAACTATATTTTGTTTATCTAGAATAGTTGGTTAAATATTATTCATGAAAAACTGCATTTATACAGCTGGAAAGATGTCTCAGTGTTAAAGCACATACTGCTCCTCCAGTGGAACCAAATTTGGTCAGCTCTGGGTACCCATGCCAGGCCCCTAACACCTCCCTGAACTCTAGCTTCAGATGCATCACCCCTTTTGTCCTTTGAGGGCACCTGCACTTATATGCATATACCGCCACACATACATGGATAAACAAAAATTAAAAATGAAAATAATTTTTTTTAATTACACTTGTTTTTTTATTTAGAATTCTGCTGCTAAATATCCCAGGAAGCCTCAAATATAATAATATAACCTGTAATGATTTTATAAAGCACAGGTTGTTTCTATAGTAAATAAACTGATAAATGTTCTGAAATACCAATTCAACTTACAAATTGAAAAACAAAATTAGATGATAGGATGCAACAATTGTACTTGGGATTAAGACAACTGGGATTCCTAAGACTCTTTCCTACATTAACTGTCATTTTACTTGTTAGTATAACTTGTTCTTACCCTATGGGTGTCAAACAATCTTAAAGGGAATATTTGTAGAAGAATTTTACGGCCTTAACTTTGACTTTATAACCTATACCTGAAAGTATTTTGTAGTAATGGAGAATTTTCCATTTGCTATGACTTTATTTTAATCATAACCAGCATATCTGTTAAGGGATGGAAGCAGAAGACTGTTGAGAATTATTTTATCCTTAAGCATTTTTTGTTTGTAGGTACACCGTTTTTCATCAATTTTTTTTTTAAAGACTGCAATGTTAAGGATAAACTAAGGAATTTTGACTCCAGACACACAGCTTGCAGATATTCTCTGGCTAATTGTGTTTCTTGTCTTTTTGGAGTGAATTTCAATTGCTTCTGGGTCAGAAACTATGGTGCTCACATTCTCCTACTAAATTTCTCCCTGAAGAACTTAAAGATAGTATACTTTTCTACTTGCCTTTCCCTTTAAAACATATCGAATTAGATATTCTCTGGCTAATTGTGTTTCTTGTCTTTTTGGAGTGAATTTCAATTGCTTCTGGGTCAGAAACTATGGTGCTCACATTCTCCTACTAAATTTCTCCCTGAAGAACTTAAAGATAGTATACTTTTCTACTTGCCTTTCCCTTTAAAACATATCGAATTCTAATAGTATATATCTAGGAAATATTTGGATATAGATATTCACATGATCTCAATTGATAAGAGGACAATAAGCTATTAAATCATAATACCTTTAGTATTTAGAATATTTTAGAAGAAACTTAAGGTAAACCCTTTCTCTTTGCAAAACTTGTGATGTTTACTCTGAGAATAAGTATTTAAAACTGGTTTAGTGTGACATTTCCCCATTGCTACCCTTTGAGCTATTTCTGGACAAAGACACTATGCATGAGGCAGACAAACTTCTTTACATATCCTTGGTGGGACTGGAGATGTACAGATCAGATGGATTAGTAAAATGTAAGTTTAGAAAGATGAATTTGACACTCATGGTCAAGAGATAATCTGTTCATTCAGTTTCTCCTGAATAATGAATGTTAATAGTTTCTAAGAGATGAACGTTAGGCTTTTATTAAGATCCTTGACATATTCTTGATTATTTGGACTTTGAAATGTAATGACACGATTGAGCTAAATTTCAGCTTAAATGTCCTCAACTTTAATTTGACCTTCATCACAAATGTAAAGAACTCACGATGCTCTGAAGGTCTAGAAACCTGTACCTATGAGGGCAGATTTCAATTTTAAAAGATTATGCTCCCAAATGCCAGAGCTGCCAGCAGCTATCTATGGGAAGCTGTTTTGGGACCCTGTTCCTAAAATTATTGCTTCTAGCAGATGGCTTATCCACAGTGAGAGTGATTCAGTACTTAAAGTGATGAAAAAGATGGGACTTTGGGAGGGGGTGGTAAAAGACAGTCACAACACCCAGCTTCTTAAAAACCTTCCACTGATATATAATATCTCAGCAGTGGTGTCACTAGCGTGAAATGTGTCTCTTCCTCACCACAAATGATGTTTCCCCCTCTCAAATCTGGCATACATCACCAATCATTGAGGACATTGTGAGCCAGGATTGAAATCATTTTCTAAGTTTTTATCAAATGCTACACTTTCTGTTCTCATATGGGTACCAATTTATTAATTTCCTGTTGTAATAGATTCCATGACAAATGATTTTGGATAATGGCTTGCTCCCTGCCGACTGGGCAGGTTATTGAGACAGAATCACCCTAATTAAAATGCACCTAGGAAAGTCTCACTGTGGCCAGGCCTTCAAAGACGGTTAAGACAAATTAATATTGTTGAACCCAGGAGATACATTATGAATTCATCTTTATGCTTCCTTTCTTCCTTTCAAGGACAATTTACTCCCTAAAGACTGTAAAGGTCTCTTAAGTTTCTTACAGTCTCCTCCTGAAAGGTACTGTAACCCCTTGTTTCATAATTTCACATTCATTTTTTGATATTTTAATTTCTGAACTCAATCAAAAGAAAATAACTCAAATTTTGAGAAATTATGTTGAGAATTAGAAATGAGAGCTAATGAGGTAAATTGTATTTTAGAAAAAAAAGTGTAACAAGGTAACAATAATCATGACTTCTAATAATTACATTTGATAAATGCTTTAAAAAATATATTGTTTGCAACATTTTCCTTGTATTAGAAATTCTCATTTGAAGGAATAACTCTTGGCAGAGAGCAAAGTGAGGTTAAGGATATGGGTTTTTATTCATAGTCTTGAACTGCTTTTATGTTTACTATAGTTAGGAGAAGCTCATAAAGTTTTGAATACTCATTCTTTTTTGGAAAAAAAAAGCACAGTTTAAAATAAAACAAAGAAACAGAAATAAAATATGTTTCCTAACTTCATAGCTTATCATGAAGGGTAGTTCATGCCCCCACATTTAAAGACAGTATAGAAATGAGAAAGAAAAAAGAGTAATTTAGGAATTGGTTTATGAAAAGCATACCTGAGTTATTAAAATGCCAGTGTCATCTAGTAGATTTGGGGGTGTGGGAATCACAGTGTCTTGTTTTCTCTATCAAAAGTCAGTTCGGATCACTGAATTCTACTTGACTGTGATAAACCATCTCTCAGCTCTGGTTTATTTGTTCTTATCAGGAACTTAATTTTGGAAGTTTTCATTGAGCAAACTGAAGGTCAAAGTTATAAAACTATGAATACCTTGAAGACTAAGCCTTTTACTCTCCTTTTCATATAAGGTAGACTATAGATCTGTTAACAATAAACTGTTCCCCGGAAGTGTTTTATTACAACTGGGAACTTGCTGTACAGGAAGGAATTGACAGGGGAAGCTTGAGTAGCTTGAGGGACCCATCTGTAGCCTTGGCGGGGCTGGTTTTTGAAACTTTCCACAGGGATGTTTGTGCGCCTGTGAATTCTGTCGTCACACCTGTTTAGAATACATACAGACAATGTAATTGATGGTGAACACTTTTCTTCTGGGAGTCAGTAGTTCTTACGAGTGCCTGGTAACCTAGCAGAGTATACATGGATGGCTAGCCCTCAACAAAAAACTAACTGCTAAAATAACAAAAAGCCCACTTATTTTCTTAGTTTCAGTTTGGTAAATTTAAGCAGAAATACTGCCCACTGCTGGTACGGAGCAGTAAATACAAAGTGGGTTTTGTTGTTTGTTTTTATTTTTATTTTTTTCTAGCTGACTTCTACAATAAACTGTACTTATGAGTAGGTATGATGATCACAGAGTACTAGGAATCCTTTTAGATGATTACTGAAACTGTAATCATCTTCAAATGTATGTCCTCAAGTATATTAGATAAAATATCAAGCAGTTGGAGTGTATGTTGAATTTTACAGGATAGAATAATGACTTGTTGCTTATTATGAGGACCTGGTAGTTTTTCCAAGCTTGCCACAAGGACAGATAGACGGAGATTGAGTGACTATGGGTCATAGAGTTCAAAGAGCGACATGTTTATTCTTCTATCATGAGTTTTTCAACAGGGCAGTCATGTTTAGAAATGGCTTGTAGCTATAATGCCAAGCAATAAAAGCTACAATGCTTGCTGAAAATAAGGTTTTGCTATTGATTTAGCAGATAACCTCATGTCTAAATCTTTTGTAAGTAAAAACATCTGCACTAATTTTAGAGCAGTGTTATACAACTGTGTTTTGAAGCACTGTGATCAGGAAATCATTTATCATGACACTTGGTCCCCAGTTGACAGCACTTTTGGGAATCTTTAGGGGGTGGAACCTTGTTGACCCTATTTATTTTCTCTTTGGGCTCCCTGAGTGCAAATGCAATCCATTAGTCACTTCCCACTCCAGCTGCCGTGCATACCACTGCCTGTTACCATGTCTTTCCTACTATGACAGGCTACATCCCTCTAGAACTATAAGCCAAAATAAAATTCTCTCTCTCCTTTTAGTCAGGGTATTTTATCACAGCAGTAAAAGAAGAAACTAATACACATGTATTGCTGAATTAATGATATAAAAATCATATTAAAAGATAATTTTAAAGTGTTGGGAATCTCCGCTCCAGCCCCCCTCCTCCCATTCCAGACCCTGCCCTTCTGAAAGCCCAGCCAAGGTTTGGCTCCTCCCCTAGACATGCTCAAGACCACACCTACAGGGTATTTAAGATGTGGTCCCTAGACCTGCCATTTCTCTCCTGCATACTTCCCCTGAGAATCACCCAGGGGTGCTTTACTCATTAAACCTGTACTTTTAATTTGGTCTGATCTGGTTTATTGCATCATCTGAGAAACCTAATATCGGGTATGGAAATCTTTCATAAAGAGAGAGTAAAAATAAGAATAATTTGTAGTATTCTTGCTTACATTTCAGTTCTTGCTTGAACACCACTTATCTGGAATATGAACCCAAATTTGAAAAACCTTTTTCTCAATCTCATTCTCTCCTGAAAAGAATTAAGTATCCTTTTCAGAAATATATGTTTGATTCTGGTGCTGCAAGGAAAATGCAAGGTGATCTAACATCATGTTTTGGTATCAGAAAATAAGAACATACTGAAGAATGTTGCTGACCTACCCTAATGATAAAGAAATTGGTTTGAGAAGATTCCTTCCAAGTCTAGGAAATATGGAATCATAAAATAAATATTTATCTCTTAAGTTTAAATCCTTTCATCAATATAGGCTACTGGGAGCCCAGACATCTACAAATTAGTAATCTCAAAAATCTTCTCAAAAGAAAATCTCAAAATATCTCTATGTAAAATAACTTTTACACATTGGTTATCAAGTATAAGAGTCATATTAATTTTTAAGTGGAAAAACTTAACAGATAGCATCTTAATTTAGTAACAAAATTTAATACTAGCAATGAGACATAACAGCATCAGATACTCTCTGAGGTGATGTGATTAGAACAACATAACTTAATTTCTTTGTTTTTCCTGCTTAAAAAAGGAAATAATCTCTTCATGAAGAAAAATATAAGAAACCCTAAAATTAGAACTTTCTACAAATTTGCAAACCTGTACTCAATAAAAACATGAAAATCATTGCTGTGATTACATGTGTCCTCCAAAATTTCATGGTTTAAAAATTGAGCCCCAGATACTCATTAATGGAACTTGGATAAGGGATCTTTGGATGGCAATTAAAATTAAATGAGACTGTGAGGGTAGGCGCCTCAGGGTGGCATTAGTGGCTATGTTTGTTTTTTTTTTTGGGGGGGGTGGGTGAGAATGTCTCACTCTGTAGCCCTGACTGACCTGGAGCTCATACAGTTCTGCTTCCCAAGTGCTGGGTTCAAAGATATGTGCCATCATGTGTGACACCTTAGTGCCTTTTTAGTAAGAGGAAGATAAATCCAACATATCATGCTTGCTCTGTCTCACCATTTTAAGATGCAGCAAGCAGACCCTATAAGATGCAAATCATATGCTAATATAATGCTCTTGGACTTGCAGCATCCTGATCTGTAAGCTTAATGTCTTCATATATCTACTGGCCTCAAGTGTTCTGTTACAATAAGAAATAGATTAAGGTGGTCAAAAAAGGAAAAAAACAAAAAAACAAAAAAAACGAACGAACAAAAAAATGTGACTGAGGAGATGATCCATGGCTGAGGAAACTGGAGGTGTATCATAGGTCAGCAAGGTCTTCGCTGGTACCTAGGTAATGAAGAACTGAATCTTGTTAAGTAATAATTTAACATGAGAAGAGCTTGTTTTTGTGAACATGATGGGAGTGAGCTCAATGATAGATCCTTTCTCAAGAAGCTCCTGATTGAGGTGTTGGTGTTTGTGCTCTCCATAGGAAATGTGTTTAAATGTTTTTAACATGTTAGACTTTCTTTATGAGTACTGCAGACAATTAAACACACAAATATGATTTTGTAGTCAAGATTATCTTTTGACATAAGTTCTTAAAATTAGGAGATCAAATCCTATTTAGTCACATTTTGTAGAGGTAAAGGTCTACTCTCAAAAATATGACATGTTGATTGAGTACATAGGTAGGTAGGTGGTAGATATACAAAGTAAATTGAAAGGAATAAATATAGTCTACATCAATGAGCTCTGTGCACTCAAGTGTCATGAGTGACTCACTGTGGTCACAACCCTCATGTATTCTCTTCACTCTGATCAGGGTGATTCTTGGCTCTCCCTTATTTAGATGTGAATATGTCCTCACACATCTGTTGTGTGGTTCTAACTGGTTTAACTGAAAGAAAATTGCTCTATCTACCTTCTATTTGGAAATGCAGAGTTCAATTTGCATGTTATATTTTTCCTGCTGTCCCAAACAAAAACAATTCTAAGCCAGGTCATTTGCAGTCCTACTCATCATCAGTTCTTTACTGGCTGAGCCATTTCCTCAGTGCCAATATTTTGATTTTTTTAAGTGTGCTATGGATGTGCAGTGACCGTGCCATAACATTTACCATTTCAAAGTATACTGTTCACTAGTTTTTGTAGTATTTTCATTGGTGTGTGTAATCATGATAATACCTTGCTTAGGGGCTGTATCCCTCACTCCCAAAGAAGCCTTACACCTATTAGCAGTTCTTTCTATGCTACTTTCAATTGCAACTGTAGATTGGAGAAACCACAAATTTTACCAGACTTCTATTCTCTTTTAGGTTCTTATATTCTGGTCATCTTCTATAAGTAGAATTATGTAAAGTATAGTCTTTTTGATACTTTTCACTTAGTATAATGTTTTCAAGGTTTATCCATACTTCAGCATCTACTTATGCTTCATTTCTTTTTATTGCAGAGTAATATATCATTATATGCATATGTCACATTTTATTATCCATCCATGAGTGGGCAGCCAGTAAAATTTTGTACCTTTATTGGGAACAGGCAAAAACACTTTGTCCTAAGTACTGCCATTTTGACTTCAGACTACATTGTACCTGTAAGGTGAAACAAAGTTCAGGTTCCCAAGCCCTAGGAGAGCTGAGAACCTTCCAATAGCAGAACCAGCTCATTCCTCACTGTAGAAATAGTCGTCATGTGTCTTTAGTTCTCTAGAAACATTATGGCTGTATTTAACAACAGAAAAAACAAATGAATCTGATAGGTTGGACTGAAAAGTTTGCATTACACATCAATTTATAATGATGGAACATTCAAGGAAGCCCCTAATCTCTAGATCCTGATTGGTGAAAATTGTAACTATAACTTGACAACAAATGTTTGTGATTTTTGTGCTTAAATACTTGCTTCTGTGACATTTGGGATCACAGTTGAGCTCCAGAGTCTGTCCAGTGGCCCTGATTAATCATCCATCTCCCTCTTCCCCCCTTCTTTTGTGCTACCCTGCATTAAATCTTGCCTTGCAGAAATTTCTTGTGTTTTCTTGGGTTGATTCTGAGCCTCGGACCACACACCTTTTGCTACTGTGAATTAGCATTTGCGTTCATGTTTTTGTGGTTTCATTTTCTAGAGCCCTTGTGCTAGGTCTTGGAGTATCTCTACATTCAATACATGAAGAACTGCTAAATCATTTTCCAAACTCTTTACTCACTTTACATCACTACCAGAAAGGTTCTGGTTCTCCACATTCCCACTGATTGGTGTTATAAGCTTTTTCTTTTACGTGTTGTAGTAGATATCAAAAGATCTCATTATTTTTATTTATTTTTTCCAATAAGTAATGATATTAAACCCTTTTCTAGTTTTAATGCATTTGTGTATTTTCAATAGAGGGATGCCTATTCAAATTCTTTTTCATTTGCAATTTCTATTGTATTTTTATTTATTGAGACATAAAAATGATTTATCTGTTATGAATGTGAGAGCCTTGGCACATGTCTTTCAAATATTTTCTGGAGTTCTGCACATGCCATTGCCCTACTTTAAGGATGCCTGTGGTGATGGTTAGTCCTACTTGTCAACCCGACTGGATCTGGAATCAACTAAAAAATAAGCATCTGGCCACACCTGTGAGGAATTTTTCTTAATCAGATTATTTGAAGCATGAAGACCCACCTCAAAAGTGAGTAGTGCCATCCAGCAGCACCCCAGCCCAAAGGAGATGGGAGACAGAAGCTTTGCTTTGGCTTGCATGCTTTCAGTCTCACTGGCAAGTTCATTTCCCTATTTCTGTTGCAGTCTCAGCTGATGTCAGAGCCCAGCTTCTCTGGGCTTCTATTGTGGCCTGAGCATCAGCAGCTCTTCAGGTTCCTCTAGGCTTTCAAAGTCACCTCTGGTAATACCAAGACTCCCAGTCTTGTGGACTGAGAAACTACCAGGTTCTCAGAACTCTCCAGTGTGAGATAGCCTTTGTTGGAGTGCCCAGACCATATTGTGTAAGCAAATTTAATAAATTCCTTTTTACTATATCAGTTCTGTTCCTCCTCTACAGAAACATGACAATACAATTGTAAGGCATTAAAGGACTTTGGTCAGTGACGTACTACTCAGTCTATTCTTTTGCTTTCTTTCCTTTTATTTATTCTTATTTACCCATACCTGTGTGTGTGTGTGTGTGTGTGTGTGTGTGTGTGTGTAAATCAATGCTCACTCACCTGATTTTGTATATAGACATCTAGTTTCCAAGTATCTCAAATAGATATTTAATTACAACTGAATTATAACAATTATACATAATCATGCATGTTCCCCTATAATGAACACATAATTATCAAACATTTATCAAACACTCATTTTTTTTCTTTTTCTCTGATCTAATCTTCCCCAATCTTGTTTCTATTGTGGTTTGGGGACTTAGTCTCACTGTGTAACCTAGAATGGGCTTGAAATCTTGATCTCCCTTCCAGGCTCACTGATGGCAGAGCTAAGATTATAGTCATGCACCATCATGCCTCAGTCATTTGAGCAACTCTTGCTATTATTCCCCTCAAATATTTTTGTTGGCTTTCCTGTGACAAGGACCATCTAAAAGCAAATGTTTTCAGGAAGTATAATTTGAGAATATACTAGTCAAACATCTTAAGGAAATCTTCTGCTGTGCAGAATCCTTTCCTTAAGTTAGCTGACAACACTAAATGCTAAGTGGTAATACTTGAAAGTCAGATTTTAGTTTCAACCCTGGACAATTTCCCAGACTTTAAAGATTTTAACATTTCCTTAGTGAAATTCTATTGATTTAAGTTATTTGAACTGAATCAAGGATTCTGTGAACTCTTCGAAACATATACTTCACTGTAGTTTCAAGCAGTTAAAGGTCATAAGGGACTGCTTATTGTTAATCTATTTATTTACATAAATATCAATAAAGGGGCTGCCTTTATTGGTTTGTTTGTGTGTGTGTGTGTGTGTGTGTGTGTGTGTGTGTGTGTAGTTCTGACCCAGATGTTCTTTATACTTTTCTTTCCAATGCTCACAAAGTGAACTCGAAATTCAACTTTTATATTTTACAGTCTAAATCTAAAGTTAATACAAGTGCATGAATTCCAGAGTTTTTCTTTTAATATTCAATGTGTAAAAATAAGAGAGTATAAAATTACAAAGATGTGTGCACTCTAAAATGTTATCAGCACTCTTAGAAAGGTGTCTAGAACTCTCCCCTCACACTGTCTTTGCCAAGCGTGATTTGCTTTGGCACAGACTTCAGTGTGCGATATGAACTAGAATGTTCTATGCAGTTGTGCCTCATTCTAGTTTGCCTATGTTTTATTCAATCGCAGGTATATTAGGCAGGGATCTTAGCCCAAAATGAATAATTGGGCTAATATTGGCAGAAACAAAAAGGTTTAAAAAGTTATGTGGAATTATGAGTAGTCATTGAAATCTCTGAGATACCTGAACAGCAGAGATTTAGGTTTCAATCTAATCAGCAAGAAAGAACTCCCAAATTTATCATAACTAAAAACTTCATGACCAGGCTTCTCCCCATAGTGACTCTACTTCTTGGAACAAATGTTCTGTATTAGTTACTGTGGAATATTCCTTTACACTGTGTGAATATATGTCACTATAATTGAATACAAGCTGATTGGCCAATAGCCAAACAGAATAAAGTTAAGCAGGAGAGTCAAACTGAGAATGCTGGGAGGAAGATGGGTGGAGTCAGGCTTTCAAACAGACACAGGGAGAAGGAAGATGGGCATGTTGTACTGAGAAAAGGCACCAAGCCACAGGGAAAAGCATAGATAAGAAATATGGGTTAATTTAAATGTAATAATTTAGCTAGTAACAAGCCTGAACTATTGGACAAGCATTTATAATTAATATAAGCCTCAGTTTGTTTATTTGGGAGCTGCTGGGGGGACAGGAAAACTTCACCTACAAGTTACTTTCTTGCTGAGACAAAATACTGAAGAAAGGTAGTGTAAAGGACCAAGGTTTTATCCTGTTTCTTAGTTGTCGGGACATTCCATCATGGCAAAGAAAGCCTGGCTGTGGGAATGTGAGCCCTCTGGTCATATTACGTGTGTGGCCAGAAGTACCCAGCGATGGAGATTTCTGCTCCACTTCTTTTCTCTTTTGTATTCAGTCTGGGTATGTTTCCCCTCATTGGTTAGGCCTCTCTGGAAGCTCTGTCATGGGTGTACCAAGAAGTGTGTCCCCTAGAGGATTCTAAATCCTGTCAAGTTATCAAGACTGATCATCCCAGAATGAATTACTATTCCCACACCAGAAAACCACTGAGGTCTTTAGGTGAAACAAGTTTTGATGGGGAGGATAATCTTCATATATCAGTTATGAGATAGTTTAAATGAGTCTTGAATCTTGGAATTCTGATTTCTAAACTTAATGAATCATCTAATAAACACTGAAACCTCCTTATGATCTGAACTATTAAATGTGACTGAGTATAGCCTGGGGCATCCATCACTTTGTTCTTTCATCATGCAGTTAGAATCTTCTAAACATATTTTTTAATATATCCAATAATGAAAATAAAAGTTAAAATAAGAAATATTTGCCTGGCGGTGGTGGCACGTGCCTTTTATCCCAGCATGTGGGAGGAAGAGGCAGGTGGACCTCTGTGAGTTCAAGGCCAGCCTGGTCTTCAGAGTGAGTCCCAGGACAGGCTCCAAAGCTACACAGAGAAACCCTGTCTCGAAAACAAAAAACAAACAAACAAACAAAAAGAAAGAAAGAAATATTGAAGCTTTATTGTTTAGCTTTTCCCTTACTTCATCTGTTCCCATGTGCAGGCTCATACAGATTCATGTATAGGTGCACACTCACAACCCCAGAAGTGGGACCTCAGAAGTGTGAAATCTTTATTTTCCTGTCAATTCTCTCACATTTAATTTAATTTTTCAAGTCAGTCTTTAAAATAAAATAAGTCCCCAAATAACCTGATTGTTTGGCTGAGATCAGGTCCAGAGGAGTAGATAGGTGAGTTTGTAATGATTTTTAATCAGTTTTATCACTAACCAATCTAATTATAAGAAAAACAATATGCAGCAAAGAGGTAATGGATGGGTAGTGGGGAGCAGGCAACAGAAAGCAATAAACTTGTCAACTGGTATAATTTATTGTTTTATTGGGCTTTAAGAAACCATTTTAGGATCTATTGTGATAAATAAGTTATTGACTCTGGCCTCTTTTAAAATTTAGTCCAAACATTTTATTTTATTTGTGCTGGCATTCCTCTTGCCTGTAAGGCATGTATAATCTGAAATAATACTGACAGCTGCATCTAGAGGAACAGAAATAACAGAATAAAACAGAGTTAATAGCAAGGGAACTATACACTTTATATCACACTAACCCACACTCTCCCACCTGGCACATGCATTTCTAACCTCTAGTACAGCTTTCTTGCTGTGGTCTGCTCTTACTAAGAGGAAAAGAACATTGTATCATAGCACTAATAGATTTCTTCTTGAGTTTTAAGGAAATAAATACACATAGGTATCAATAGAATTTAGAATTTATTTTCCATATTCTGAAAGAATATATTTTGTCACTGATAGAATTCCCATCATCTTCACATTCTTGCAGATTGTACTGCAAAGGTTCTGTTGTCTTATGAATATATATGAGGTCATTATTGGTAATTGTCAAGGTGGCTGGATCTAGAATTACTTAGGAAGCAGCTCTAGGTACAAGTGTGAGGGATTATTTTATCTCTGTGCATGCCTGTGAAGGAATATCTGGATTAGGTGGGAATTAGAGATGCTGTTCCCTGAGCTTAGTCCTGGATCGTATCAAAGGAAAAGCTAACTGAGCACACGCATCTGTTGTTCTTCTCCTTGACCATGTGTCACTTTGTCAACTTAACTAAGAAAATGTGTTATCTTGGATTAACAGCTATTGGCACAGTAAAACCTATGAAAAGACTGCATCTGACCCTTTGTTTTGCTCCTGTATCAAGTATCTTAGATAAGTAAGGTAGAAGGAAGTATTGATTTTGGCTCATGATTTCAGATGTTTCAGGCTGTGTCTATCTAGTTCCATTTCTTTAGGCCTTTTATTAGGCAGAGCACCCCAGTCAAAGGGCATGGTGGAGGAGGGCTTTTTACATCATGGTAGCTAGGAAGAAGACAGAGTAACACAGGGATGGATCATGGACAAGATAGTCATGTCTAGGCCATGTTCCTGGGAACTACTTCCTTAAACCAGACCTACATCCTATTTTCTTTAACCACCTAATAGTGTCATCACATTATCAGTTTATCAAGGAAGCAAAGCTCTAATGATCAATACCCTCTCTGTCCAACCACTCCCAATGTTTAGATTCATTGGCTGCTGACTACCCCTTCAATAGATGGGCCGTGTGGGTGGGGAACTGTAACCATAATAATTAGATGTTCTTGATGAGGGAGGGCTACAAACCAATACAAGTGGTTGCTATTGTGGGATATAATGATATTGTTTTTGGTAATAGAGATACCAATAGTTTACTATTCATTTGACAAATTGGTGTGGCTGCATGCCCTCCATAAATATCTAAGTTTCCTTTCAGTCACTGGCTGTGGAAAGCCTATGACCAAAAGAAACTTGGGGAGAAAAGAGTTTATTTGATTTATTGAGGTAATTATTGGGAGAAGTCAAGGCAAGAACTTAAAACAGGGCAGTAACTTGGAGGCAGGAACTTGATTGAGCAGAGGCCTTGGAGGACAGCTGCTTAATAGTTTGCTCCTCATAGTTTGCTCAGCCTGTTTTCTTATCAACCCAGGACCACCTGCCCAAGGGGTAGCACTACCCACAGTGGGGAGGGCCCTATGTGATGGAAGCATTTTCCCAGTTGAGGCCCCCTCTTTTTAGACAGCTCTAGTTTGTGTCAAATTGACAGCTAACAAATGAAAAGAAAAGAACAGGAAGGAAGGAAGGAAGGAAGGAAGGAAGGAAGGAAGGAAGGAAGGAAGGAAGGTGGAAAAACCAAACAAACAAAACTAACAGTGTCATAAGGCACTAAACATAAAGTCAGCCTGATGCAACTGGGCTCTTCCCCTAGTGAAGCTCACAAATTAGCTGGAGAGACAAGTTTTAAGAACTTAATTACACAGAAAGTTTGAGGCATTTCAAAAATGACATTTTAATAGAAATTGCTCACTCAGAGTATAAAGATGTTCCTAGAAAGTAGGTTGGAAAGGGCAAATAATGCAATTAGAATGAGCAGTCTTTGTGCAAATAGGTGGCAGTACCCAAAAGGTGACCGTGAAAATTGAGTTAGGTTATAGTGTCTGTGTAAATAGAATGCAGAAAATGGCTGACAGAAGCCAATTCTTGTAAATTCTACATGGTCATACTGAAGACTTCATATTCTGTCTTAGTCAAACGAGCCGCTATTACAGCCTCTATGCTATGAGCCGTTATAAATGTCATACATAGATCTGTCTTTAAAGAATCTCTCTAGCCGGGCAGTGGTGGCGCACGCCTTTAATCCCAGCACTCGGGAGGCAGAGCCAGGCGGATCTCTATGAGTTCGAGGCCAGCCTGGGCTACCAAGTGAGTTCCAGGAAAAGGTGCAAAACTACACAGAGAAACCCTGTCTCGAAAAACAAACAAACAAAAAAAAAAAAAAAAAAGAATCTCTCTCTACCATAAATGTTGGGGTACAGAAAAGAGGGGATTTAAGAGACTAGTTGGGAGGCTATTTCAGTAAAATGTAGGCAGTAACAAAAATGAGTGGTAGTAGAACATGGTGTGTGGATGGTTCTTGTGAGCATAAGCAAAGGAGAATCAAATGTCTTCATTCATTGAACATGAGCCAAGCCTGTTCTCCTCTTTTCTGCTAGTCTTCTATTAGATACAAACCTTGGTAGTGACATTTCATCTAAAGTCTACAAGATAAAGTCGCTTCTGTGCCTCTTAATTTTCCCAGTCAATCATCACTAAACAATGAAGAGACAGATCGAGTGAGGAGCCAGGATTGTCCTTAATGGAGGAATAGAAGTGTGTGTTCTTTAAATTCTTGTCACACAAGGTAACCCCTGGATTTCTCATTTCTTGAGCAAATGAATATATTGTATACCTATTGACTCTAAAGTTACACCAGTCTCATTTGAATTCTGAGCTGCTGACACTAGATGTTTGACTTTGGGCAAGTCAGGCAATTTTCTCTCCTCAGTGGAGTTATTAATGGCTACCACAGGGGGATGATGAAAGGATTACGTGGATAACACTAAAAAGGGTTTGGTGTGAATGACACATGCTAAGCTTGCAACAAAAGCTTGTTCCCTTTGAATAAGGCCCTGGTTGTTATAATAAAAATTGTCGTGATTGATTTCCATAGATGGATATTTGTTTAGTGTATGAACCAAGCTGAGAATTTGTTCAGAGGCCAGGTACTTTCACATTTGACCTTCACTTGTGTGATGGTGATAGTATAAATTATTTTAAAAGGATAGTACTCAAATAATAGAAAAATTTACAACAGATTTTTGGTAAATTGCTTATCATCATCCATATATGATGCTGGATATTTTACAGAAGTATTTTCTCTTGTCTCATCACAATTCTTTATACTGACAATTCCTATGAACATTATTTCTGTTAATATCATGCATTGCTATTATTTAATCCTTTCAACTTTCCATAATGAAAAACTGCTTATGTGTCTACTGACTTCCACATCCTTTGTTTAACTACTTCTGAAAGTGAATTCTATGAATGTGACTTCACCACTGAGATTATTCAAAACAATTTCAGTTGGTGTTTACCTTTGCTTCAAAGAAGACAGCTAACTAATTTTAGTGTCAGCCTGACCTAAACTAGTGCAATTTCAGGATGCTTTGTATTCATTACTTTATATACAAAAGCAAAACAACAGTGACATGCTGAGTCTAAAAAGAAGAAATCTTCAGGCTTTGAAAGCCATTTAACTCTGTTAAAAGTTACGTCCCCTAAATAAGCTGGTTACTAGAATAACTAATTCAGTATATAACACAGATAATTGTTTAAGTCAATATGTGTGTAATTGTTAAGGAACCATATGTAGTTTGTGCCAAGGTAACAACTCCAGATGTCATTCATTGGACAAGCAACAGGGTCAAATAGATTGATCAAAGCAGTTTAGTACTCGCTTTGTTTGACATGAGTTGTGAGTGTCATTTCACAGAAGGATGAAGAAATTGAGTTATTAAAGAAATAAAAACAACAAAAATAATCATATCTCAGAATAATTGTACCCCAGCAGGCATTTTTTTTAAAATGGAAAGTCTCTAATCTTGGTTTTATTTTCCTTCCTTCCTTCCTTCCTTCTTTCTTTCTTTCTTTCTTTCTTTCTTTCTTTCTTTCTTTTTCTTTCTTTTTGTTCTTGTAATAAGGTTAAGGACCATTAGAAGTTAATTCTACCACAGGCAGCAATCTGAAGGTGGGAAAGTGGAAAGGAAGCACATATAGGCATCTTACTTGCTCCATATGAACTGTACTCAGGGTTGCTTTAAAAGTAGACAGGAGAAGGAGGATTTTTGAGAATCTGTATGTTTATAAGCTTAGGGAGATGAAATAGAATAGTACCTGAGTCACATAATGTGACTGACATTTGATGCTTAGCTGCAGAGGGGATTAAACCTATTTCTGTTTGATATGAAGATTCTCTTGACCTTTATGTAGTTCATTCATGTTGTACCCACAAGTAAGGAGTAATTAGAAAGAAAGAGAGGAAAAGGTTAGACAAGTCTGAGGGATAGAGAAGGTGGCACCGTCAGTCCTAAAGGGACCAAAAGGCAAAGCTACAGAAGAAATGTGGAAGGGAAAATTTACTCTCTCATGCTGTTCTTTCAATTTATTCCTGTTGTTTTTCATTCTTGTCTTAAAAACTGGTATGTGGCCTATTTAATATGAAAGGAGCAAAATTAAACCTCACCTCAGCTTATGTATCTCACACAGGATTTCATTTTGGGAAAACTGTCTGATATTTATGTAGCAGGCCTGAGTAAAATTATGATTTCTAAATAAGACTGCTATCATCAGAAAAGACCAATTTTGGTATTATTGCAATAATATATATCATATTCTAAAACATTTACAATTCCAAATTTTATTATTTCCACATTTCATTGTCACATTACATTCAAATATAAGTGAATTTGACTTCTAGCTTTGAAAGAGCATTTTAACACACAAACTAAAGCAGAGATAACCCACTGCTGCCACATTTCCACTTTGAGTTGTTACAGGTAGATTTTCAAGATGAAACAAAATTGTATGAGAAGTTAGGTCTGTGTAAATGAATGGAGAAAACCAGAAAAAGAGTCTAAATATGTATTAGTATAGATTATTTTTTTAAATTGAAATATTTTTTAAAATTACTGGCAATTTATTGAAAAGAATTAATGTATTATGAAGTTAATAAAATACTTAATGAGGAAAAGGACATGAACACAGAAATAGGGCACATTTTATATTCTGATCATACTTGCAGAGGTGTAACATTACTTGAAAGTAGACTTGTAAGTTAAAAAATCATATTTAATCAAGATGTTTTTATTATTAGATTGTTATACTACACTTTGAGATGTAGAATGTAGAACCTCCTGCAGTTCTTTATTTGCTCTGGTTTGTTTTAGCTATCCTGTTTTTTTATTTCCTTATAAAGCTCAGAATTGTCCTTTCAATATATACAAAGAATTGTGTTGGAATTTTGATGGGGATTTCATTGAATCAGTAGATTGCTTTTTGTAGGGTGGCCATTTGTACTGTTAATCCTACTGATTCATGATCATGGGATCGTTCCATATCCTAATATCTATGCCAATTTCTTTTTTCAAAGACTTGAAGTTTTTAGTCATAGAAGTCTTTCATTGCTTGGTTAGATTTAGCCCAATTTTATAGTACTTGAAACTATTGTGAAGGATGTTTCTCTGATTTCTTTCTCAGTTTGCTTCTCATTTCTCTATAGAAGGGCTACTGAATTTCTTTTGTTGTTGATCTTGTATCCAGCTACTTTGTTTAAGGTATTTATCAGCTGTAGGAGTTCTCTGATAGAATTTTTATGGCAACCTATGTATACTATTGTATCATCTGCAAAGAACAATATCTTGACTTCTTCCTTTCCAGTTTATATCCCCTTGATCTCAGCCAGTTTCCTTATTGCTGAGTTAAGACTTCAAGCACTATATTGAATAGGCATGGAGAGAGGTAAACAACATTATCTAATTTCTAGTTTTAGTGGAGTTGCTTTAAGTTTCTTTCCATTTAAGTTGATGCTTTCTATGATCTTGCTGTAAACTGTCTTTTTATGTATAGATATGTACTTTGTATCCTTAACTTCTCCAGGACTTTTACCAAGAAGGAGTGTGGGATTTTTTCAAAGGCCTTTTCTGTATGTAATGAGATGATCATGAGGTTTTCTATTGGCAGTTTGTTTGCATGGTGGATCACATTTATTAATATTTGTCTATTGAACCATACTTGGATTTCTGGGATGAAGCCTACTTGATCATGACAATTCATATTGTTGATGTGTTCTTGGATTCAGTTCGCAAAAACTTTATTGAGTATATTTGCATCTATGTTCATATGGGAAATTGTTCAGTAGCTCTCTTTTTGTTGGGTTTTTGTGTGGTTTGGGTATCATGGTAACTGTGGTCCCATTTAATGAATTGGCCACTGTTTCTCCTGTTTGTATTTTATAGAATAATATGATTAGTATTGATGTTAACTCTTCCTTTGATATCTGATAGAATTTGGTGCCACAGCCATCTTACCCTGCTTTTTTGTCTATCTATCTATCTATCTATCTATCTATCTATCTATCTATCTATCTATCTATCTATCTATTTTGGTTTTTATTGTGGTTCTTGTTTGGTGAGGTCTTTGGGCCCTTCCTGGTGGACCTCCACTCCTCAAGACAAACACTATTTTTTTTGTCCTCGTTCTAAATGCCTTTGTCCAGTTTGAATTACCTGTGAATTGAACATGAATGGACTCTTGTATGTTGAGATGCTTCTCTGAACTGGAGCTGTAAGATTCACCCAGGCTGCTGTATGGGAAGGTCCTTTTCTTCATCACTGCGGTGCGGACAGTAACCTAGCTTGCTTCTACTTCAGTATTAGATTAATGGAAGACACTGGGCAGAGTTTTGCTTGACTTTTCATTCATTTCCAATAGGGATATCCTAGGATTGGAATTGCCAGACTATGGCATCCTGTTATGCTTCAGGTTTGGTGGGACTGTCTATTTAGTAATTTTATCAAATTAGACCTTTCAAGACCAGAAAATGAAGATCCCAGTTTGTCCACAGATTTAACATTCATGGCTCTAACAGATTTTTAAAGATAATAGAGATAGATAATTGTTGATTTTCATCTCTCTATTGACAAATAAAGTTGAGGGCCTCTTCATTTTCTTATTCATCATTTTCATATTCTCTTTGATGATTAGGTCTCTGCTCAACTTTTGTTTTAAAAATTATGCTGGACCTTTGTTTTTTTTTTTTTTTTCTTTCATTTAAATTTTGTTGGTTGGTGTTTAGAGATTAGGCCACTTAAGAAGGACAGCCTCAACTCAGATGAACTGTGTTTCCCAAGACCCCCGTAAACTCCCTGTGTATTCCAGAATGCCACTGCAGATTAGGTTGTTCTTCCTTTGCCTCCTGAATATAATTCCTGAAGGACAGCACTGTTTCCAGGTTAGGAATCAGACTTATGGGGAGGAGATTATATTTAAGGATGTGGACTTTGACGAAGTCTTATTGAGTTGGTTTTGGTTTTGGTGACGAGATTTCATTTGGTATGCCAAGACATATCTATCAAACACCCAGCATTCTGGCTGCCTCTGTTTCCTAATACAGGCCCAATAAAAAAAAAAAAAAAACATATTTAAAATATATGTTAAAATATATTTCTAGAGAAATTCCTTCAAGGAAACAAAGAACTAGATTGTGCCAACCATGAAGATTAACTTGAATTATAAGATCTATAAAGTATTAATAGAAAAAAAGAGTCTAAAGTATAAACAAAATACATACTAAGTAAAACTGAATTGTTATATCATTAGTTGATTTAAATGTAAGAATACCGTATTTTAAAAATAAAAGACATGTACAATAGAACTAGAAAAACTGTTAAACGTAGCTACAAAAAAGCACTTACTAAACAAAGAAATAAGTTGAAATTTCAAAGATGGAGTAATGTGTAGAAGCAGCCCTTAGCCTAAGAAAACTGAAGTTATTGTAATAGTGTGAAATAAATGTAGTTTTTAAAACATAAAATGAAAATATATTTTTTCATAAAGCTGAAGAGGGTGGAACATGCCTCTAATCCCAGTTAGATGAAAAGCTAAGGTAGGAGAATGTGAGTTCAAGGCCAGCTCAGTCTTCATAGTGAAACCTAGTCTCAAAACTTAAATAAAAAAACAAATCAGAATAAGAAGTATGTGCTCAATAGTTTTATGCCAACTTGACACAGGCTAGTGTCATCACATCGGAGAGGAGGGAGCCTCAATTAAGAAAGTTCCTCCAGGAGATTGGGCTATATACCAGCCTGTAGGACATGTTCTTAATTAATGATTGAAGTTGGAAGGCTCAGCCCATTGTGGATGGTGATATCCCTGGTCTGGTGGTCCTGGGTTCTATAAGAAAGTAGGCTGAGCAAGCCAGCAAGCAGCACCCATCTGTGGACTCTGCATAATGAACTGTTACATGAAGCTGTGAGTGAAATAAGTTTCTTTTGGTCATGGTGTTTCATCACAGCAATAGTAACCCTAACAAAGACAAAGTATTAACAGAGTTAGAGATGAGGGCTTTGTAAGGAGGTAGGAATCAATATGCCAAGATGACATATGATCGTAAATGTGTACTCACGCAGCAACAGGGCTCTAAAGTAAAAAACAAATAGAGCTGATAGAGGAAACAGACTGACAACATTTCCATACACCAGTTCTCCTCTCACTGTAATTGGCGGTTATCTATTCTCCTTGTTTCCTAATAAAGTATTTTGCATAAATCCTAGAGTTAAAATTTATTGGATGTTTCTCAGGATTAAATCAAAACATTAGTTGGGGTAGGAGAGTGACAGGAGATCATCAAAGAGGCAAAACATCAATGTCATCATGTGAAGATATTGTGTCCCCCAACGTATTGTGCACCTTAATAAATTTATCTGGGGTCAGAGAACAGAACAGCTGCTAGATAGACATAGAGGCCAGAAAACGGTGGCACACACACCTTTAATCCTAGCATTCTGGAGGCAGAGATCCATCCATCCAGATCTCTGTGAATTCAAAGCCACACTGAAAACAGCCAGGCATGGTGACGCATGCCTTTAATCCCAGGAAGTGATGGCAGAAAGCAGAAAGGTATATAAGGCGTGAAAACCAGGAACTAGGGTCAGTTAAGCTTTTAGGCTTTTAGCTGCACTTCAGCTGAGATCCATTCAGATGAGGACTCAGAGGCTTCCAGTTTGAGGAAACAGGATGGGCTGAGAAGTTGGTGAGGTGAAGTTAGCTGTGGCCTGTTCTGTCTCTCTGATTTTTCAGTGTTCACCCCAATACCTGGCTCCAGATTTGATTTTATTAATAAGACCTTTTAAGATTCATGCTACATCATCATGTCAAAGATGCATCTGGTCTACTTCAGTTATAAAAATCAAAGCTTACCCCACTTCACCTTTCTTGAGCTAAAGCTGGTGAGATCTCTTACTATTTCCTCACTGGCCACATCATTGCATCACTGTCTTGAGAAGGACTTTGCTTTCTGTTTTATATAATGTTCTCTATATATTTTTAAGATACTGTACTATTTTATAGTATAAAAGTGATTTCTGAAAATAAATTTTCATTCAGGATAAAATACATTTTAAGTCTCTTAAGGTGTCATATTTGACTCATGTTATGTATGTGGATGCTATCTAATTTCCAACATTTGGTGCAATTCCAGATATATTTTATGTTGATTTCTAGCTTAATTCTACTATAGTCTGCAAACAAGATTTGCATGATTTTCACTCTTTTAAAAATGTCAAGGTGAATTTTATGTCCTAAAACACAGTTTATTCTCTAGACAGTTTCATGTGAACTTTAGAAGACACAGCTGATGTTGAAGAAAGACTGCTGTAGTGTCCATTTGATGGAGAAGAAAGACAGTACTGGTCAAGCCCATCCCATCCTTATGGATTTTCTGCCCACTTCATACGTTAGTTACAGATGGGTAGGACATTAACCACCAGCTATGATTATGCGTTTCCCAATTCGTTCCTTGTAGCAGGTCTTTCTTTTGACCACCAGCTCCTGAATAATGACATGGAGACCTCTTATTAAGTATGAAAATTAGGCCTTAGCTTAGGCTTGTTCCCAACTAGCTCTTATAACTTAAATTGACCTGTTTCTATTAATCTACATTGTGCCATGTGGCTCATTACCTTTTCTCAGTACCATACATCCTACTTTCCTCATTACTGGCTGGCAAGTCCCCACTTTTCAGATTCTTCCCCTAAGTTCGTCTCTCTCCCCAGAAATCCAGCCTATCCTCTCTTGCCTAGTTATTGGTAATGCAATTATATGGTCATGGTTCCTTAGGCAGGCGAGGAAGGACAGACATATATTCACACAGTATGATCAAATATCTCATAATACTCGCTTCTGTCCTATGAGTATTTGGCCATGCATTTTGATAGAAAACCCTGTTGGTAGACACAATACCCCACAGTCTTGCTGTGCTTCCTTGAATTGATTCCCTTAGCATCATGCTTTATCTCATTTTATGATTTAATTTTTACCTATTCTGAGGTCTGTTTTGTATGAGATTGATATTTTTCTTCCAGATTTCTTTGGATCTCTAGTCTGTTCCTGGTTTTACATTGTATCACCAGAATCCTTATATTTAAAATGGTTTTATTTTAGATGGTAATGATTGGCTTTTGTTTTTATCTATTGTGAAATCTCTGTATTGTAGTTGGTATTTTTGTAATAATCCCATTTAAAGACATGATTAATAGAGTATAATTATTCTCTATCATATTTCTTGTTCTTTTACTATTTCTTGTGAGGGGCTTTTTTTAGCTAGCTTCTTTCATTTTGGGAAGTTTTAGCAATTACATTGTATTTATTAATATATTTCATAAGTACTATATTGCTTGCTTTAGAATTTAGGAACTGGAATTTGAGTACGTATAATTGATAACTAATTCCTTATTTTTGGTTATTTTGTTCAGCCACATGTAATAATTTCCCAATGTTTTTCTTACTACTGTTGTTTTAAATAAGGGTAATTTGGGGATCAAAACTTAGAAAAGAAAATGAAAACATTTTATCTTCAGTTATTCTTCAATGTTCCTTCCTTCCTTCTTTCCTACCTTCCTTCCTAAAATAAATCAATTCTTCTTGTAAGCAGATCAGTGGGTAACACTCTTATTATATTATTATTATTATTATCTAGAAAGACTTCTCTTCCAATGTGGTCTCTTGGACTTCGGTGTTAAACTGTTTATATATGAATACATCTATGTGTCATCATGAGTATGGATCAGTTTGATAGTCTCTGGTTTCTGATTTTGTAATTTGATGCTCATGATTGATTTTAGAAATTTCACACCTATAATGTTTTCAAACATTTTTAGATCTTATGCTCCGTTCTCTCTTCTTTCAGCATTTTAAGTACTTGACTAGTCAATCTTTTGCAGTTTACTCAAAGGTCTTATTTTTTCATTTTTTTTTCTTGATTTCTTTATCTTTCAGTGTTGGAAGTTTCTGTTGATTTTCTTTTTGTGGTGCTGAGACTGAACTCACAGACATACATGTAATACTCAGTCACTGTACTATATACAGCCCCTGATCTGCATTGCTGAACTGTCATTTCAAGTCTACTGCTGAATTTCCCACAGCAGTCCTTCATATCAGGCTTTATTTACTTATAATACTTACTTTTAATCTTCTGGTTTTTTTTCATACACCTGCATATATTTTCTGGTTTTCTTGCAGATTTTCTTTTTCTATTTTTTTCCATCAGAAACTTCTATGTTTTTTATCACCATCATCTTATATTCCCTTCCTGATACTGTTATTATGTTAGCATATCTTTAACTTTTTAGTGTTGTTGGAAGATTCACATGTTGCAGTGGGAATTAAGGTAAGCAGGCTCCTGGTGTTAGGATTTATATTAATGTAATTATGTGTTTCACTGTTGTCTTAGTGTTTTATTGCTGTACAAAGACACCACGACCACAGCAAGTCTTATAAAAGAAAGCACTTAAGTGGAGCTTCATCAGTTTCAGAGGTTTAGTCCATTATCATAACAGTGGGAAGCACGGCAGCATGCAGGCAGACATGGTGCTGGAGAAGTAGCTGAGAGTTCTAAGTCTGGATCCGCAGGCAGCAGTAAGAGAGACACTGGGCCTGACTTGGGCTTTTGAAACTTCATAGTCCACCCCAATGACACACTTTCTCCAACAAGGCCACACCTCCTCTAACAAGGCCACACCTCCTCTAACAAGGCCACACCTCCTCCAACAAGGCCACACCTCCTCCAACAAGGCCACACCTCCTAATCCTCCTCAAATGGCACCACTTCCTGATGACTAACCATTCAAATATATGAGCCTATGGGGATCATTCTTATTCAAACCACTGCATCTGTGATTACTTTACTTCTTCTTATGTGTGTTAACTTTTTCAAATACTTCTAGAGTCTTTGCTTTTGCCTCTCAAGACTGATGACTTTTACTCCTCATAGATCACTGTATGATACAGCTCTTCAATTAAAATCTACTGTTATTATATTGGAGCCGGTTGGTATGGCAATAAAGTAAGAGGAATAGGAGGCATCTCATAATCCTATTCTTGTAATCCCATTGTCAACCTCTCAGTTTAGTAAGACTTTGTGACTGGCCTATGACCTTCATAAGAATTTCTTACCTAAGTTCTAGTTAATGCTGCCTGTCCCCCTCCCTCCCCCATTATATTTCTTGTAAAACCTGAACAGGGAGCTGTGTTGCCTCCAAACAATCTAAACCTTAGTACACAGGGCAATATACAACAGAACTCTTTCTTACTTGTCAGGCACTAGAGTCAGCATCTCAGTTATTTCCTTGTTCTTCATATGGGCTTGTGAAAGATGTTATAATAGCTGTAGCTCATAGTTGAGGAAAGAGAGGTGTGTTACATAATTTGTTCAGGGTCAACTCTTAATAAGTGCCACACAAGGACTTAGTGGTTTACAAGATTACATTTTGTGTAATTAGTGGTTTGGGTGAATAAGTGTTGGATAAATGAGGCTTTCTTTTCCAAATGGAAGCATGATTTTAGCTTGTTATCACTTCACCGTGCCACCAGAACAGGTAACAGCCGTGTGGACACTGTGAACACTCAGTACATTATTTACCACCTGTTTCTGTGATTGCTCCCCAACAGCAAGTCAATACTTATTACTTGAAAATGTTTTCATTTGTTTAGTCATTCCAAAATTTATACTCCTCCAGTGTCAAAATTGTTGGGCTATAGTATAATACAGGCTTAGCTCTTAATGAATTAGCTGGATGAATCTGCAAATGATTCTGATAAAATTAGATTCCATTTTCTGTTAAGTCTGGTGGAGGAAATCACAGCATTTAATTCAGTGTATTATTTGGACCCAGACCGAGTTTCATTGATTTATTCCATTAGTGTTTGATTCTGAAAACAGAGTTACATTGATTGCGTTTCTGACAAGCAAAAAAATATTGAAATTTCTCGGGTGGAATGGTGTCAAAATTTTGCGTAGTACTTTTATAAGTTGTGGTGGTTTGTATGAAAATGGCCCGCATAGGCTCTCAGGGAGTAGCACTATTAGGAGGTGTGGGATTGTTGTAGTGTGGGGGGCCCAAAACAGCTTGACCACACAGCTGCCATGAAGGCTTAGAGATCCAGACACAGCTTCTATGACAGGCTTACTGGCAGGGAACACCCAGATCCAAGAAAAGCCACAATCTGACTCCACCCAGTGATGGGCCAGGGATGGGAAAGTACCTGATATCCCAAACATTCCAACCATAGATAAGTTTAAATAAGATGGCCAGATGTCCTTGAGCCTAGCACACACCTATTTCCCTTTTACAGATACCCCCTAGACAAATGTCAGCCAATCAGGGTCCTGATACGTAGAAATCCTCTCACCCCAACCTCTGCATAATAAAAAACCCTACTCCACCTGGGCACAGGGCTCTCTGCTCTCACTGTGGCATTGGACAGACAGAGAAACCAAGCTCTGAGCATGAAATAAAGGCTCTTTGCTTTTACATATGGGATTGGTCTCTGTGGTGTTTTTTTTTGGGGGGGGGGGGTCCCCACAATCTGGGCATAACAGTAATAAATTTGATCTTGTTGGAAGAAATGTGTCACTGAGGTCAAGCTTTGAGGTTTCAGATACTCAAGGCCGGTCCAGTGTTGCTTTTTCTTCCTGCTGCCTGCCGATCCAGATATTTAGAACCCTCAGCTACCTCTCCAGCACCATATCTGCCTGCATGCTGACATGCTTTCCACCATGATGATAATGAACTAAATCTCTGAAGTGCAAGCCAGCCCTATTAAATATTGTCCTATGTAAGGGTTGCTGTAGTCATGATGTCTCTTCACAGCAATAGAAACCCAAACTAAGAAAAAAGTATTTTGAATAATACCTCAATTTAAAATTGTTTATATGTAAGTGCTTTGTATATTTATCAATGTAAGCAATCATGCCTTATGTTTTATACTAAAGAAGTTATATTACCAAGCTGCCAAACATTTTCTCAGTGTACCCACATAGTATTGCCCTTACTGTATAAATGCTAATATTTTACAGAATTTCACATGAAAAATAAACTAATGCTGAGAGACCATCAACAATGAGTTTCAATTTGGGCTGAAAAGGACTTCTCTTACTTCCAATAAAACTTAAATATGAGAATATTTTTTGTTTAAAGTATATTTTTATAATGACAAGCAAGTCACACCAATAGTTATAGCATCCTTTGTCATTACTTCATTAGTATATTCTCTCTTTTCAATTTTCATTAAAAATAATGGCCGGGGGTGGTGGTGCTCGCCTTTAATCCCAGCACCCAGGAGATAGAGGCAGTTGGATCTCTGAGTCCAAGACCAGCCTGGTCTACAAAGAGACTTCCAGGACACCTGGGGATGCACAGAGAAACCCTGTCTTGAAACCCCTAAGACTAAAAACAAAATAAAACAAAACAAACAAAGACCTAAAATTTACAGTGATTTTAATGATAAAAGAACAATTAAGAAGAATACTAATGTTGCTATTTTATGTGGAAGGAAGATAGAATTAATGAAAACTTTTAGACTTTGCTGAAAAGTGGATAATTAAGATAACTTCTTTGAATGATTGCTGTTATATCCTTTCCATGTGTATTTGGTGAATAAAAATATGTAATGAAAAAAGACATAAATAAGATATGAAAAATATTTATACAATAGAAAAATATTTCAACTCTTGACTCCGTGAGGTCATTCAGCAGCCAGGCATAAAAAAAAAAAATAACCACAGTGAAAATATGAAAATATGGAATTACAACCTTTATGGTGTGGCATGAATATGATTTACTTTTTTATTTATTTTTTTATTTATTTATTTATTTTTTTTTTTGGTGTTTCAAGACAGGGTTTCTCTGTGTAGCTTTGGTGCCTGTCCTGGATCTCGCTCTGTAGACCAGGCTGGCCTCGAACTCACAGAGATCTGCCTTGGCTCTGCCTCCCAAATGCTGGGATTAAAGGCATGCACCACCGCCGCCTGGCTATTTTTATTCTTTTAAGACTGCTACTTTACAGAAAATGTTTTATTAAAATGATATTGGGTTTTAACATATGTTTATTTTTCTTACATTATAAAAATTATGTATAAAGGCACTTGCTTAGAAGTCAATGATAAAGGTATTATAATCGCTGTCCTTTCTTCCTGGCTGCTGCAGCCCCAGAGATTATATCTAGGCTGAAGATACTGTACGAGAATAAAGAAGGACAGGGGTACACCCAAGCAGACACTAGAAAGATGATCGGGATGAGTCAGGGGAGAGCCAGCATTGCCCTGGCCAGTGCTAAGGCCAGTGAATACTCCTTCATGAATCTGCAAACCCAGATGCTTGCCTATGTATCGACTGTGGAAGGTAATGTCAATGAAAACTCAGGATTCCTACCTTTCTTAATCCCAAATGTCTTTCATACAGAAGCAGCATGTGATATGTCATGAAATAAGATTTGGGAATTTTCTTTCCACCCTACACAGCACAAATTCTCTTACTCAACTGTAGAAGAGTACATTTCTTTCTGCTCTCCCCTTAAGGGCAGCATCTGCTCTCTATTCAACAGCTTTGAGTCACATTCTAGCATCAGCTGCTTAACACACTTCATTCTAAAGAGGCTCACGGTATCTCTTAAAACCTATAGGTTTCCAATGATCCAAATTACTACTTTGAATTTTCTTCAACCTCTTAAAACCTTGTTATACTTAAAAGTTAAATAAGCTACATATTCTCTCATTTGAATTGTTTTTTTAATTAAGTTTTTAGATTTTTTTGATATTACAATATAATCACACATCATTTCTCCTTCCCTTTCCTCCCTCCAAACCTACTCATGAATTTCGCCCCTTTGTTCTCTTTCAAATGTGTGGCCCTTTGTAACTGTTGTTACATTTTGTGTATTTGTGTGTGTGTGTGTGTGTGTGTGTGTGTGTGTGTATGTGTGTGTGTTCCTAAAAACATAAGTCAGGCCTGCTCTACCTGTATAATGCTACTTGCATGCATGCCATTTCAGGGCTGTTTGATATTAGATAACCAATTGGTGTGCTCTTCCCTGGGAAGACTATTTCTCCTACACTCAGCATTCCTTAGTTTCCTGGAGTTCTTTGAGTAGGATTGAGCCTCTCTAGGCTTTCCTCACCAACATTAGCATGCCTATTACTGTCATAGTTCTTCAGGACATGTTTAGGCAGGCTTGCTAATAAGATTTCATGGGTGTAGCTTCTGACATTTCTAGGAGATATGACCTCACTAGAATGTCTTCCCTCACCTAGAATCCCTTTCTGTCCCCTTTACCATTTCAGAGTTCACCAGGCAAGTTATCACCATCTCTTTCAATTCGTTCATTTGTTCTTTACGGGTCTTCTTCTAGAAGTAACCTGTACTGGCAGATTTTTTCAGCTTCCTAGGGTATCTATGAACTGTCATCTGTTACGTAGACAAATGGTTACTGAACCATCCTAAAAGTTTTCTGTGAGGTGTGTGGACTGAAATAGGAAATGATAAAATGTTCCTGTTCCTTTGATATTTAGGATGGTCCATAGGAAAGATAATGCAGTCTTCTCAATCAGTCCTTCCTGTTCTTATGGTATGTGTGTGATTAGATGCTTGACTTCAGCTCTACTTCAATCCATTTAGCTGTATGTGAAAAGGTAGCGTGCAGAAAGGTAGCTGAGAGGAACTCTGTTTCCTTAATACCACAGAAGTGTTTATGATCTGTTACAAATGAAGTTAATCATCGCGATGTAATTATTATTCAAACCCCTATAAAACTGTTTACATTTTAATGGTGATGGAGTTAATAATAATTCTAAAGTTATTATTATTTGTGAAAGACATCACAGCTATAATGAGCTCAAATTAAACTGCCCTTTTGTTAACATCTTAGTGAAAAGTCACACTTGGATATATTTGACTCTTGTTAATGAGCAGTAGATGATGGAACAGACCCTTTCAAAGATTATTTCTTAGCATAATTTAATGCAGAGCCTGTTATAAATCATTAGCAATGGTGCTGTGATTATAGCATTTGTTTTTATATAGCTGCTGCATTTAAATTAAAGGGAGGAAGTCTGTGGAAACAGAGGAATGAATTCCTTATTAATACACCGGTTCTGGAGGAATAAAAAATGAAAGAAATAGTGACTCATTTTTCAAGTGAATTGTGGTGCTGTAGTTTCTATTATGTGGCTTTTTGAGCTGCTACAAGATGGAACAACTTACAGCAATTTAATATATGTGAACCCCCCACATAGTATAAATGTAAAAATATTTTTAAATAAGATACATTTATAATGCACATCTAATTTATCATCTAGTTCCAAAGTGGCAAGAACCTTTTAACAATGGTGTTTCACAGTTATTTTTAAAGTTCCTGTATTTTGAGTTTATTCATTTCCATTCTTCTTAAAAAATGTTTATGAATGGATTCAGATCCAGAATCATGATTAGTGTAAACAATCAGCAAAACTTCATTCCTTCTACATGATAACTGGAGAAATGAATTAAAATCAATTGTACCAGCAAAAGAAATCATTCTAGGAATCCTATAGCTTTGACCATTAAACACAATTTAAATCAAGTATGCTCCTCTTAGTTTCAAATGGTATTTGTTGGGAAAAGATAGCTAACTTAATTAAGTATTGGGTAATGGTTGTAGAGAATAGCTAAAAATAATCATTTAACACATTACAAAAATAACAGTCAGCTATACTTTACATGTGTTTATCAACCATTTTTTAAATCATAAAATAAGAGAAAAGCATTAATTAGGTGGATTTAAATTTCTATGTTTGTAGAACTTGCTAGCAGTGTTTTTATGATGTTGGAGAAAGAGAGTAAACAGGGAGAAAGCACTGGCTATGGACTAATGCTAGCAGGCAGATGGTACCATTTACTTCATAATTAGTGAGTGTGGCTGTTAATAAACTGTAGAAAGACAAGACTTTCATTAGTAAATCCAGCATCATGAAACATTTATTTGACAAAGGAAAAGGACATTGAAATATACTGTGTTCAAATACACTGTTTTATTATATATATAACATATTTTATAAACTGTATATATAATAGCATGCTATATAAAATAGTCTTATTTTCATTACATCATGTATGTTATATACTCTTGCGGGCTGCAAGAATATATTATAGAGATTCAGCTGTGTATTAAAGCTAAACTTTGACCAGCCAAGGGTCTGTCAAAAGGCAAAGCCATTCATTATGAATATTTGGTGTTATCCAGCCTTTAATATTCCAGCTGTCTGCTGCTATGAAATCCTTGCATGCCCAAACCAATTGGCAAACAGTTCAGCTCCCCAGACCCGCTGAACTACTAAGTTACTAACTCCCCTGCTGAGCTTAGGAGACAAGCTGGCAGGAAAGGCATAGATTTGTTTCTTGTGCTAATGAAGCTCAGACCATCCTCTGGCCTTGAGGAGGCCTCCCGGCTCTCCAGAGCAATTGATTGAGAACAAAAGAGGTTTTTACATATCAAGGTGGGAAGCAAAACAACTTTCCTGAGGAGGCAGAGAACCCTGTGTCCAGGGAAAGAAAGGGCAGGCATTTTCTGTAGAAAGGGACAGAAGGGCATGGAGAGAGAAGAGAGGAAGACAGAGGTTCTCTAGAGGGTAAGCAGATCTCGGGTAGAGTTTTCTGAGTGCCAGGAGTAGAGAGTAGCAGAGATAGAGGATACAGAGGATGAAGATGAGGCAGGAAGCATAGGAGTTTAGTCGTTAGCAGGGCTATGAGCTAGAAAACTGGATGGAACTGTAGTTATGGACACAGGATTTCATCCCAGAGAAATAAAGTAGACAGATATAGAGCTTGGTGTATCTAGAGTTATTCCTGCCTTGAATACCTGGTGGGGATATAGCAGAATTGATAGAATTTTGTCTTAGAGGAATAAAGTTAATAGACATAAGAACATAGTGTATGTTGACTTTTTTTCCCTCAGATATCCTATGCCCAATGTAGCTAAACCCCTGGATCACTGGGTACTAAATAATATACAATAAAATACACATTTATAAATATATATTTATAATTACATATTTTAAAACAGTGCCCCGTGTATTTGAAACTAGCTTCAAACTCATCATGCAGACAAGAATAACCTTGAGCTCCTGAGTCCCCTGCATCTACTGTCCAAGTGTAACAGCAGACTGTAGCCAAGCACTTTGCCACTGAACCACATTCCTAGCAGTAGTGACTGACTTTAACAGGGTACCTGTCATTTGTCATCATGACCCAACTACGGTCTCTGGTAGCATGTGGTAGGTGACACATCCATCTTTAACCCTAAACACAAATTTCCTAATACATCAATTCCTCTTGTTCATTATGTTGAACAATTTTATAATTAATTAAAAACAATAAATCCATAGAAATTTTATTTGTTTTGAAACCCATCTTCAATTACAACAATGTAATTCCATTTACATCGCAACAGGGAAGGACTGATTCTCTGCTTGGCTGTGCATCTTTCTTCAATGTTCAGTTATTCACTGACAGCTTAATTTTACTGGAAATACAAAATCTATGTTGCCTTTGTAATGCCCTCAATGTAACCTTCACATTTTAGATAACATAAGTGCTCTAGAATTCATATTTGTAGATTATAAGAAAGTAGTGTGTAGCCAGAACAATAGGGTGAATTAAATGGTAATTTTATGGCTTTATGTGGCTGAGATGGTAAAGGCATTTGGTGCCAAACCAGATAACCTGAGTTCGAAAAGTGGACTTCAGCATGGGTTAGAAGGAAAGAAATGAGTACAAATTTTTAACATGAATCTTAAAAGGTCTTATTAACAAAAAAACAAGAGGCAGATATTGGGGTGAAAGCTGAAAGATCAGAGAAACAGAACAAGCCAGCCACATTCTTACCTCTTCAAAATCCTCAGCCTCAAGAGAACCAGTTCCTGTTTCCTCATGCTTTATTTACCTTGCATTGTCCTGCCATATTACTTACTGGGATTAAAGGCATGTATCCCTCTCATGCAAAGACATGAGATCTCAAGTGCTGGCATTAAAGGTGTGTGCCACCACTGCCTGGCTCTGTTCCCAGTGTGGCCTTGAACTCACAGAGATCCAGATAGATCTCTGCCTCCCAAGTGCTAGGATTAAAGGCGTGTGCTACCACTGTCTGACCTCTATGTTTAATGTAGTGGTTGGCTTTGTCCTCTGATCACCAGGTAAGCTTTATTGGGGTACACAATGTATTACCACATTTCCCCCTTTTTATCCAAAATAATAAAAGGTTATAACTAATATAAGAAAAACTATATACAATAGTACAATAACTATATATAATGTATATAGGCAATAAATGCATCAACAATGTCTAGTCCATTTACATTTGACAAATTCATGGAAAATAGTCCGTTATCTATCCATTTTGGTGAGCCCAAAATGTACTTAATTCACTTTCTATCCTAACTTGTATTACCAACTGAAAACTATCTTTTGATGTCTTTCAAACTTATACACTTTATATATCTTTAATGAGTTTCTGTTCTGAATTTGTTAACAAGGAAAACTATAACTATAACTATCTAATCTTTAACTCCCTCAGAGACCTGAGAAGGAAATAATATTCACTGAGTGAGGAGGAAGTGCAAACAAGTGACTTCCAAAAAATGTGAGAAATGACAGAAACAGCTGGCTGTCTGGACAGTCACTCAAGATTTCTCTGCAATGTTGAGGCATCCATCTTTGACCTACAGGCCTAGCATATCTGATAGACTCATCTTTTGCCACAATGAAAGTAAACTCCATAAGAAGTTTCTTTGGTGCTCATCATCTGCTCTGAAGTAGATTGGTGCTGCCAAGAGCAGACATGTCTCATAGTCATAAAAAAGAAAAAAATATATGATATTAAAACATCTTAAATGCCATATTCTCTAGATCTCTGAAGTGTTTGAAGATGACCTGTATATCTAAGGTATATCTCTGATCTTGAAAACATACCTAATGTAACTATAAGCTTGATTGTAATGACTAACTACTAATTCTCATTTCTTTATATCCTAATTAGTTGATAATAATAACTTTTAAGGACTAGCAATTTGCATTACATTGTTAAAAAAAACTGTATAGGTACAATAGCTTGAATAAGATTAGAAATATATGTACAGTATTTTCTAACAAAATCAATCTCAAATTTGTATCAATATACATAATTTGTATACAATATACAAAAATCCAATCCAATGTAACTAGTAGTTGTCTTTTAAGAGTAGATTCAACAATCTACCTTTTTAACTTATCATATCTATGTCCTCCCCTTTTTTCTTTTCAGAGTAGATTCAATAGTCTACCCTTTTATCCTATCATTTCCATATCTCTTCTTTTTCAGAGTAGATTCAATAATCTACCTCTTATCTATATTCCTCTTTTTTCTTTTTTTCTTTTTTATTTCTTTTTTTCTTATTTTTCAAAATAAGAACCCTGAATCTAATCTTCTTTGTAATCAAACACCCTAAACAATGACAATTATCCATACCCACTGAAGGACAAAAACCATCTACCCCACCTCTTGGGAATGTGGGCATTGTGTTCTTAAAATTATTTCCTGCTGATTGGGGGCAAAGGCATCTTTAGGGATTGGGAAAAGAAAATTTGAGTTAATTGTAAAGTCCTAGGAGAGGTAGCTGTATCATTTGTTGTCCAGTCTCTATATAATGGGAAAGTGCAGGGCTTGTCTGAAGTTCTTTCTTGAGTCGTCTGTGAGGCTGGGTCATCTCAGCTAGCCCTCTCAAAATTGTCCTGAGCAGTTTTTAGTCCAAAGCCAATCTTTGGGTGGTGTTTGTCAACTTAGTGGTGCTATCATCGTCCTGGTGGAATCATCATTGTGGTGCCCCATCATCTATTTGGAGACTTCATTGTTGCTGTTAGGCATGATCATGGTTCCCTGCAGAAAACTAATAGAGACTCAAACCCAAAATCATGTACAGGAAGCTAGATGAAGCTTTTTTTCTAGGATTAGTTAGTACTCTATATGACCATTAATATTATGACAGGAATTTTATATACATATAAAATCTTACAAATTTTAATATAAAATTCATACTTTAAAAAAAGGTTAAAGAATCAAAATAGAACCAAAGAATTATGAGATTAGTGACATTAGAATAGCCCCTTAATTTGGGGTTTTCTTCTGTCCCATATCAGGTGGCTCTTCTGACATGAAACAGAGATTTTGCAATTACTTTTAACAAGCATGCTTCAGTTTAGAGAAGGAGAGAGCCATGCTCCAACTCCAAAGCCAGCTTTAATTTTTAATTGAACTGGGACTGCATAAAGACCATTTGCATTATATGTCTGTAGAGAACAACAGAAGCAAGCATTTAGGAAGACTTATGAATTTTTTTCCTGTTAGATGTATGATATACCAATAGGCCAATTTACTCTTTTCTTTTTGGGACTTTTTTTTTTCTAGATGATTTGTCCTTTTTCTTCAGAGACAATGTCTCATTTGTCCAGTGTTCTTCAGATTCCTTAACCTTCATTCTCCTGAAAGTCAAAAACTAAAACTCTTCCCCAACCCTAATTTGGGGAGGTTCCCTTTTGGCAAGTTATATCTGATTAAATGAAAAGCATTTGCTAGTGGTATAAGTTAGTTTAAATTGAATGGTCATGCTGGTTGATGAACTATCACCTCTTCTAATTAAGAGGTCTCTCTTGTTCAAATCGAACCTTTGTCAATTTTGATGATATCTGTAGCTTTTATTCTCCTATAGAAATGAAAGCAAAACCACATATCCTGGTTTCCATTCTTAGGTCAGCACATCTTCAAAGTATATAGGCTGATTTCATTCTGTAGTATTTTCTATTATCCAATATCTCTCCACAGCTGTTGTTCCTTTCTCATTAACACTGAGAAAATTCAAAGTTAATAGAGCATTATGTAATCTATTTCTGGGGGTTTTGTTACCCCTTTCTGTTTATTTAGCATATCCTTTAGAGTTTGATTTGATTGTTTTATGACTGCTTGGCCTGTAGGATTGTGTGATATATCTGTAATATGCTTTGTGTTGTAATAAGCAAAAAATTGTTTCATTTTACCAGAGACATATGCTGGAGCACTGTCAGTTTTAATTTGTGCAGGTATACCCATGATGGCCATAACTTCGAATAAGTGCATGATTACAAAATCAGCGTTTTTGGAACTCAGAGCAGGTGCCCATTGAAATCCTGAATAGGTATTATGGTGTGACGTGCATATTTCAGTTTCTCAAATTCTAAAAAATGAAACACATCCATCTGCCAGATTTCATTCTTTTGAGTACCCTAATTACATCTTGCTGGTAGTGGAGTTTGATTATAAAAAGAAAAAGTAGGACATTTCCTTATAATTTCCTCGGTTTGTGGCCAGGTTACAGAAAAATCCTTTTTAAACCTTAACATTGACATGATGTTTTTTATGAAATTATGAGGCTTCTAGCACATTTCCTATCAGTAGTTTATTGATCTTATTATTACCTTGTTCTAGAGGGCCTGGCAGAACCATATGGGATCAGATGTGTGTTATATATAAGGGATGATTCCTATTCCTGATTATATCTTGTAACTGAATAAATAACCAAGTTAATTCTGTGTCATCAGGGATAAATTCTGCAGTTTTTGTAGCATAAATCTTAAAGAGTCTTATTAATAAAAACAAACCTGAGCCAGTTATTGGGTTGAACGCTGAATGATCTGAGAAACAGAACAAGCCACAGCTTCCTCACCTCGCCAATTCCTCAGCTGATCCTGTTCTCTCAGCTGATCCTGTTTTCTCAGACTGGAAGCCTCTGAGTCCTCATCCAAATGGATCTCAGCTGAACTGCTGTTCAAAAGCCTAAAAGCTTAACAGCTTCTAGTTCCTGGTTTTCATGCCTTATATACCTTTCTGCTTCCTGTCATCACTTCCTGGGATTGAAGGCATGAGTCATCCTCTTGAAGATTTCAAAGTTGCTGTTAGGTGGGGTCATGGTTCCCTTTAGATTGTGTGTGTGTGTGTGTGTGTGTGTGTGTGTGTGTGTGTGTGTGTGCCTTCTCTGTGGTTTGGAGCAATCACAATCTGATAAATGTCTATCTCTCAGAACCATGAATGTTCTTCCCTAGAAAAGAATATCTTCACAGCAATTTCTCCCCACCATTTGTCTTGCCAAACTTTTCCAAACTGGCCTTTGTCGATGCTTTCTTGTAACATGACGGTCCTGGCAATTCTTCTCTGAACAAGCAGTAGTAAACCCTTTGTCCTAGGTAGTAGCATCACCGCAGTCACCAACACAATGAGAAGCAGCCAGAAACACAGCAGCAGCTGCCTCCATGGTCTCACTGCCACGGTTTGTGGCTCGTCCCCGGCTGAAGCTTCTCCTTAGGAAGTCTCCTAGGCAGGCCTCAAACTCAGGATTCTCCTGCCTCTGCCTTCTTCAGTAAATGCAACCAGTGTGCTCCACCACAACTGGCTGAGGGTAGCTCAGGTCTGAGCAGGGTCCTGAAAGGCCACAGGCAAGTAGCTTTTTCAAGAATTTGTACCACAAACATTGGGCACCAGATGTAGCATGAATCTTAAAGAGTCTTATTAATAAAAACAAACCTGAGCCAGTTATTGGGGTGAATGCTGAATGATCCAAGAATATTGGTGAAATTATTTAGGCCACTCCACGTAGTTAAAAGGAGATTTATTTAATGGCGTAACTTACAAATTAAGGGATAGGTAGGTCGCGGGGTCTGGGGAAGGTGTATCACAGTCCAGCGGTGTTCTCTGGAGCTCTCCTCTGTCTACCTCCACCATCCAGCGTCCTGGAGCCAAGAGAGCGTTCACCGATCCGGATCTCGGGTCCCCAGGCGCCTCCCTTGGCCCCGCCTTGTAGGCGTGACAGTTGCCGAAGTCTCAATGGGGGTTGGAACTTCCAGAACAAAGCTGGAATGGCTACCCACTACACAAGAAACATAACAAGCCGCCGCTTCCTCACCTTGCCAATTCCTGGATCCTGTTTCCTCAGACTGGAAGCCTCTGAGTCCTCGTCCAAATGGATTTTAGCTGAACTGTGCTGCTCAAAAGCCTAAAAGCTTAACCAGGCCTAGTTCCTGGTTTTCACACCTTATATACCTTTCTGCTTCCTGCCATCACTTCCTGGGATTAAAGGCTCTTGTTACCATGCCTGGATGTTTCCAGTGTGGCCTTGAACTTACAGAGATCCAGACAGATCTCCACCTTTGGAATGCTAAGATTAAAGGCATGTGTGCCTACATTTTCTGGCCTCTATATCTAGTGGCTGTTCTGTTCTCTGACCCCAGATAAGTTTATTAGGGTTCACAATATTTTGAGGAACACAGTATCACCACAAATTTTAATATGTAAGACCACTCTTTTGGTATACTGAGAGTCAGTAACTATGTTGAGAGGTTCCAAAAAATCTTTAATACCATGCCTTTAATCGCAGGAAGTAATATGTCAGTACACAGAAAGGTATATAAGGATGAGTAAACAGGAACTCACTCGCTTGAGGCTGAGGATTTTGTAGAGGTAAGAACTTGGCTGCTTTGTTCTGTTTCTCTGATCTTTCAGCTTTCACCCCAATATCTGGCTCTTGTTTTTTTATTTATTTATTTATTTATTTATTTATTTTTATTAATAAGACCATTTAGCAATTCATGTTACATAAATTCTTTCATAAATGTTGATATAAGGATATTGTCACCTCTCTACTAACAGTACTTTAATGCTTTGCTCATCTTGTCCATCATGAAGTATTCTATAAAGATGTGTGGAATATACAACAATAATACAGACTTAGATATAATGTATGATGACTAAATCAGGATAATTTAATTTTCATCTCATCAAAAATTTATTATTTATATGTTTGAGAACACTTTTGATTCTTCTAGTTATTTTGAAATATGAATTATTGTATTCTATATTTACCCTGTTTTCTACAAAATATTAGATAGCATCCCTTCCATGTTGTTACATTTTAATTTTTCTTCTCTTAGTTTGGATGTTCATGTATTTTAAATTCTCTATAATTTAGGGGACACACACAAAATCTTTAATATGAAATCAAAACTCACCTCAAATCTTTTACTAAGCTTTCAGGTGATTGCACTGATAAAATATATTTTCAAGCATTTATGAATAATTATTCAAATTTCACCCCATTTTACGCTATCTGTTCTGAGAATTGCAACCTGTTTCAGATACCTGTTGAATTAAATTTGATCCATTTTATTTCTTACTTGTTATTTTCAAATTCCTATACCTATTTTGAAAGATGTAAGATGTAGAGAAATAAATTAATTGAATAAATTTGAGAACAGGCCTAATAAATAGGGTAACTATAGAAATTACTATAAACAGAGAAGTGTTTTATAAATTAAAGGTGCTGTCTCTCAAGCTAGACACAAAGGTCACCTGCTACAAAATAAAAGTGGAACTGCCTTGGCCAAGTGAGACTGCATTTCATACTAACAACAAATAACTCACTGTAAAAATCAGGATCTTAACAATTACTGCATAGTGTGCTTGCTAAAGCATTCCCCATTCCAATATATGTATTTTAGCTTTTTCTTTGGAAGACTCGTCATTCCTTTAGTGGCTTTTACCTGTTGAACTCTAGGACAGAAGGTAGATGCTGAGGGGAAACAGTGACAGAAGCTGACTTCACATCTGTTCTTGGGACAGTTGTCTCTAGCTTTCCTGTTACTTGAAGATAGCAACACTTCATTTCAAATGATCTAGAGTAAATCATGAAACCCATGACCAAGGCATCCTATTTAGGTTGAAATGCGTCAAGAAAACTGAAAAGAGAATAACATAATTGAAAGGAAAATTGATACTTCCAAATGCCGGACTTTTCAGACTAATAGCCAGCCCCAACTTCAAGATAGAGCTAGGAAAGTACACAGAAGTGTTAAAAAGTTGAAGAGATGAATGCAAGTGTCACTTAGTGGGAATATCCTTAAGAAGCACATCATTTATTACAGTAAATTGTTGAAGTGTAGAAGGAAATTGTAACTGAACGGTAAAAAGAGCTTAAGGAAGCTACATTTAAAAAAAGAAGAAGAACATGATTGTGGTTTCATTTTCTTAGTATCATTTAAAAAAATTAGGCCATCTCCTTATCTCCAAAATCACTTCGGAAATTATTTTGCACAGTTCCTGACTGACACTCTAAATCCCCAGAAAGAATACTTTTTCTAGTTACATGTTTACCAATGGTAACAAAACTATTAAGTTCTTCTGTATTTGAGAGAGTATATTAGCATCCACTCACTCATAAGGGCCTCAGAAGCTACAAGAGAAAAAATTGCAAGTCATGTATAAAGTCAAACTCTTCACAACAACAGCTGATTTCTCAATGAAAAATTTGAAAGCCTAAAGAGTAAAAACAAAGCATTCCAGGTCCTTTTAGTATATATAGTTCGGGCATCATAGTCTTTTAGACAAAAAAAAAAAGACTGTGAGGGCCAAATATATATACAGAAAACTTATCTGTCATAATTGAAGGAGAAAGGAAACCTTTACATGGCACAAACAGCCTAAAAAGTCTCTATCCATCAAACCAAACCTAAAGAAAATACAGGAAACAATATTTTGGGTTGAAGAATTCATTTATATGTGCACACACACACACATACACACACTAACACAACCATGATTAAAGTAAAATGAATCCCTTTACCATATTTAGTGAGTTGTTTTACTTTCATATTACAGCAGAATTTCTCATCTTTGCTTGTGTAATTTTCATGTCTTTACTCATTTTCTCACTTGGTAATTTTCCTTGTTTCAGGAGAAGCCACTAAAAGAACCGATGTCATGTACTCTCAGCATGTAGCTCCCATTAACTAAAGTTTCCAACCATCTCATATGTCTTCCTATCTCACCACTTAAGGGAAATGACTACTTTTAGGTCACTGAAGACCTTCAGGTCACTAAACTTTGGTAAGTATGAATCTCAGTTCTGTCAGTCTTGTGGGACACGTCCCTAAACATGTGGCATTTGCTACCCTATTAAGCTCTTCTAGTCAGAGCCTTCCATGAACAGCAACTTCTTTTTTTTTCTCTGCTTCTTCGTGCCTATATTCTTTTATCAGTGTCTTTCTTTACTAATGATTTTCTAGGACTAGGGGTATAGTTCAGTAACTTTAGGCCCCAGGTTCCTTTCTCAGCATCACAAACACAACAGAAAGTTTTCCACAGGTCCATCTGCAATCTTTATCTACCTTGAAGAGTTTTGTATGTCCATGTGAATAACTTTATGCCCATAAGTTAAATTTCCACTTACTCTTATTTTTCTAAATCTTTATCCTTAGAAAAAAAGCTATTTTGTGTTCCGTTTTTAAGCCAAACATATAGTTTTCTTGAATATCCAACAGGTACCTCACCATCCATGAATCCCAAAATGGATCACATTAGAAGTTAACTTCCTAATACATTATATTTGTTTGTTTGCTCTTCATCTTTGCATGTAGCAATACTTTCGTGGTTGCCTAAATGTGTAAATTATATTATTTTCCCTACGTAATGTTTTATTCAAATTTTTTAGAGTAATGATAGACGCCCTAGTTAACTTGATCATAATGGCCATAACACAATGTACATGTGTACAAAACTACATTATACATGATCAATATATTTTTTTATGAAATACATCTCAGTGAATCTGAGATAAATTCTCCAACCATTCTCTTTACACTCATTATAAATTATTTAGGCTAGCCTAAGATTCTTGCGTTCTTGTGTTAATAATATAAAACTTGTCAATCAATTTATTTTTTCTATTCCAACCAGGTGAGTATTGACCTATCTTGATTTTTCCACACATAGCAAAATAAATAGAACTTATTCCAGTGTTTTCATTTTGTAACTATTTCTTGTTCTTTTTTGGCCTTTATTATAATATCAAGGTGCTAAACATGCTGGAAAATCCTCCTGATATCTGGCTAATGCCTGTCTGTTTCCTCCACCCAATGCGTGGTGTATTGCAAGGGCTCACATATTCATTTCTTTCTTTGAATGATGTATCTTTTAATAATAGGGTTTTATAGAATATCTCCTAAGCCCCAGTACTCAGAGTAGTGTACCACATTCAAAATATGTTTCAAAAAGTTAATTACATAAGTGAACATTGTTTTCATTTTAAATTAAAAGATCATTTACCAAGTTTAATAACTATCATCTAGAATGAATGTCATCTTAGTAGTGTGCAGAGCACCCTTGTCTAAGAACCAGAAACTCGTGCTCTCATGTTTAATCACTAAATAGTTGTATGGCTTTCACCAAATTAAATAGCTTTCCAAACCAAGCATAGATATGCATATATATGTATATATATATATATTATATATGTTATACATCTAATACTAATGTATATTATATATACAGAACCTGTGTAAAATAACTTTGTGCACATATACTTTGTGTTATTGTCACTAATGTATAATATACTATATATATTATATAATATACCAGTGTTCCATAAATTCTGTAGTCTCTTCTAGTTCTCACTTTCTATGTAACCCAGTTCTGTTCCATGGTAGTAATTTAATGAGACACATAACTTTCTCAAGCCTCTAAGGAACAATTTTCTTAGCACTCAAACATACTGTTTCAACCACTGTCTGTCCTATATCTGAGTATGCTTTGCCCCAGGGAAAATGAGCCGTGAGTTCTGTGATGACAGTAAGTATTTTCTCATTTCCTTTGGTCTTATTTAAGGGAGGAAAGTGGCATTGTAATGCTAGTGGATTTATTTTCTTCTTACTTTAAATTCTAATAAATGCTTGAAAATATATTCCCAATGTCAATGATTAGAAGGTCCTATGCAGACAAATTAATGTTCCCTAAACGATATTCAAAAATCTGCCCAGGGCAAAGAGAAGAAGAACGCAGCTGTCCAATGAGTCATTTTATACTGTTAGGGCAAAACTGATACCTAGGTATTTGTGGAGCACACCAGACAAGGTGAATTTTCCTCAGCTGTGAAGAAAATACCTCTTCCTAGTCTAAAAAAGGGAGGGATAATAGTCCTAAAAGTTATGGGCCCATTTAAATAACTAAATGTGCTATAAACATACATGCCAAGATTTTGTGACAAGACTTGAAAGAGTTATGGATAAATTAATACATAGGGACCAAGTTGGATTTATGAGGCATGAAATAATTGCAGACAGTTTGAAGAAGGGTTTTATGTTAATGCAAATTGATAATGATACTCAGACTCTAGTGTTTGCAAATTCTGTTAATATCCAGGAAGTGTGTAATAGAATGGAATAGAAATAGCTAAGCAAATATTAAATCATGTAAGTCATAAGACATCTTGGTTTTGCACATGAAGTTTCTTACTCATGGTGCCAGAGACAGAATATGGAGAAGGAAATAAATGAGTTGAATACTTCCTCATTGGAACATTTTATCAAGACAACTGCTTTCTGTTGTTTGTAGATAAGCTACATTGTGTGTGTGTGTGTGTGTGTGTGTGTGTGTGTGTTCTCAGTGCTGAGGACCAAAAACAGAACTATAGAGATTTTAACATGTTATACAAATGTTCTACCACTGATGTATATTCTCAGCTTCTTTTCTCTTTTGAGATGGTTTCTCTTTATAACTGAGGTTGTTCTTAGACTCTATACCTCATGTAGATTAGGTATGTATTGATAGCCACTATTAGACAGATTATATTTGCTTTACTATTTTGTGATTAGAAAATTACATGTCACAGGGATGATTTATTTAATGTAACATCTTGTCAATCCCACCTCTGTGAAATAATTTAGTCATTGTAGCTTTTAAATACCAGAGGCAATGTATTCTCATCTAAACTCATGAAAACAAATTTTAAGATGTATGTAATCTGTTTGACAAAAGAAATTAACATTTCAAATTTAATAAATTAAAAATAATTCAGAAGAGCAGCTTTCCTACAAAACAACTAAGTTTGGGGTATAAAAATACATCAATAAATTTCAAGCTGTAAGGAAAATATATCCCCAATAGCTCAGCAAGCAAATAACAAAGCAATGTGTAGAAATCTATTGAAGAAGCATACAAAAATAAACTCATCCAAAAGCTAAGCTTACCTGTGATCCAAATACCCATTATAAACCTAGGATCAAAAGCTGTCAGAGGAGTTGCTATAGATGGTGGGGGCCAGTCCACACTTTTCTAAAGAAAGCCATCGATGGTGGGAGCCAATTCACACCCTGTAAAGGAAGTCAAAGATGGTGGGAGCCAGTCCACACTCTTCTAAAGAAAGCTGTAGACAGTGGGAACCAATCCACACCTCTCTAAAGGAAGCCATAGATGGTGGGAGCCAAGCCACACCCTGTAAAGGAGGCCGTAGATGATGGGAACCAATCCACATCCCTCTAAAGGAAGCACCTTTGAAGAAGTGTTAGCATCTTGTGGATAAGAACAGAAACAAACAAACCCCCATGTTTTGAAGCACCTCAGATTTAGGACCCTAGATTTCAACAGAGTAAGGGCAAGAAAATAAAAACTTACACACACGGGAGGGGTATCAAAATGTCATATCATTAAGACAAAAAGAACTTAGAAGAAACAAAACAAACAAAGCATAAACTTTGTAATAAAGAAAACTGTACCAATGAGGATTTATCACCAGCAATTGTGAGAACCAAATACTAAAACATAATTTATAATATGTATTTTATGCATAGGTAATTATCTTTTAAAATAAGGTAGATAAATCTTTATCAGGTAAGTAAGCTGAGTAAATTTATCTCATCTAATGAAAGAAGGAAAACAATCATATAAAGAAAGTCTGAGATATGACTAATGATGGGCATCTTTGATATTGCCAAACAGAAAAGATTAAAAATTACACTAGGTATTGTGATGGCAGAATTTAATTTTTAACTTGACACAATCTAGAGTTGAGAAGAGTCTCAGTGAGGGGTTGTCTACATTGGGTTGGCTTATAGGCAGGTCTGAGGGGGATTGCCTAAGTTAATTGATGTGGGGCGATTCAATCCAGTGTCAGCAGCACCGTTTCCTGGGTCTTGAAGTGTATATGCGTGGGGAAATGGAGCTGAATACAAATAAGAAAGAAAGAAAAAAATACGTTATTTCTCTCTGGTAGTGACTGTGGAGATGATGTGACTAGCTGCTTCTGGCTTCTACCATCGTGAGTTTATATATTATTATATCTATGGTGGACTCTGACTTAGAATTGGAAGCAGAATAAAGGTTTCTTCTTTTGCTTTTGTCAGGATATTTTATCACAGCAATAGAAATAAAATCACAAGAGGTAAGAAGTGGTAATTATGTTAATACCATTATGATGTCAAAGTTATACATATTAAGAAACAAAGTAGAAAGTTGTTTAATAATATATAAATCCAGTGGTTGTGCTAAAGTAAAAATTTAAAATTCTGATTCCCAAAGAAGGGATATGGTACAATACTTTAGGTTTAATTAAATAATTAAATATTCTTAATGTTTGAAAATCATTAAAAGAAAATATAAGTAACATATATAACTTTCAACTAATAATAAAAATAAACCAGGAAAAATAACTAGAAAAAAATAATATTTTAATTGGTACAAGGTAATGAAAAATTAGTTGAAGAAAATAGATGGAAAAAAATAAAACACTGAAAACTGCAGGGTGGAAATAGAACACATCATATCTGTAAGTCAATGCCTAAAATATTTAAGATAATAAAGTCACTTCAGAATGAAGATTGTTATATTGCAGAAGTAGAAACTAACAGCAAATACAACCACCACAAAAGAAAAGTCATAAAAATTCTAAATGACAAAAAAGGATATGAGTATGAAGAAATGAAAGTACAGTACTGGAAAACTTAAGCACAAAGTTATGAACAAAATATATCTATTATACATAAGTGAGCTGAATAGATTTTTTTCCATTTTTTTGATATGGATGTTTTGACTGAATGTATGTCTGTACACCACATGCATGCAGTGCTTGCAAAGGACAGAGAGTGTGTTAGATCCACAAGAACTGGAATTACATTTGGTTGTGAGCCCCCAAATGGATGCTGAAAATGGAACCCAGGTCCTCTGTAAGAACAGCCAGTGTTCTTAACCATTAAACTATTTCTCCAGAACAGAGTTGAATTAATTTTTAAAGCTAAAAATACCTTTAAATATGAAGGGAGCTTCTTAATGGGTGTTACTGTGCCTAATACCACAAATGAGGAAATTGATGCAGAAAGGTGGCTGGTTAAAGCCAACCCAAGATGCACAGAGAAACTATTTCAAAATCCTAAGGGGTGAGGACATAGCTTAATAGTAGAGTATTTGTACCATAGTAATGATCCTGGATTTCATTCTTAGATGGGCAGAAAAAAAGAAAGAAAGTTTTCAATATAAAAATGTAACAGCTTGGTAATTATAATCACTGAATGAAATGTATATAACAAAAATATTTGAATCATAAATTATAGTGAATATATTTTCCACCTAATTAAAGACTTTAAAATGAGTTCAATGAATTTGTTGTTTGCTTTTTGAGTCAAAATATAACTGTGTAGGTCTGATTTGTCATAACTTAATTTGTAGCCTAGGCTGGCTTTATGTTTGCAGTAAACCACCTGCTTCTACCACTTGAGTGCTGAAATTACAGGTGTGTTCCACCGTTTCCATGTTCCACTATTTCCAGCTACTATTTCCTACTTTGATAGAATAAAGAGAAGAAGAGAGAGTAGATTTGGACAAATCAGCATCAAAAACTATAATTGATGTCAAGTTACCCTTTAAGAATTGCAAGGAGATCAAATTTGTAAAGAGATAATCAAACTATTCACATAATAGATCAGGAAGCAGTCTAGACATATTTCTAAGAACACACACACACACACACACACACACACACACACACACACACACTGCCCTTAAAGAAAATATGGTAAAAGTATTACCATTAATTCATTTAATAAACATTCACCAAACATTTCCTATGCCAGTACTGGTAATGGCTATGGGCAAGAGAAATAACAAAGAGATCAGAACAACATAAGAAATCCTTAACCTCACTCTTTTGGGAGGATGTAGAACGAAAAAGGTGAGTAGAAAACTTTGCATTAAGAAAGAGCAAAGGTGCTAAAAATAGTTACAGAGCAAAGGTGAAGAGTTAGATAGGGATGTGATTGGGGTTCCAGTACTGGACACCAGGGATACAGAAGTCTGTGCTAAGAAGATGACCTTGACATTGCACACGGTTGGAATTAAGAGAAGTGGGTGGCACTTTGAAAAGCATCCAGGCATTGGGAAACAGAACAGATTTCTTAAAGCATGAGTATTTTATTTTTATTAGGATACATTTGTACAGCTTTATGGGATATACTGAAGTAACTCAGACATGCGAAAGAATCAAATCACAGTAATAAGCATTTTCTTTTGTTCCAACATTATTCATTTTTATATGTTGAACATTTTTACTTGATTGGTTTGAAATACATTTGATTGTCTTAATCTATTACTACCCTATTGTGTTGAAGAAGAACTGATCTGATGTCACCATTCTCAATGTTTTGGTGTCTTCATTGAGCTTCCCATCCCCATGCCTGACCATTCTGTGCCTAGTGCCTACAATTCTATTCAATTCTTCTAAGATCCATGCTAGTTTACAGAGAAGAGTGAGAATATGTGGGTATTTACCTATCTTTCCATGTCTGGTTTGTTTCAGTTAACCTAATGACATTCATTTCTTTCCATGTTGTTGCACTGAAAGAAATCCTTTATTTCATTATTGCTGGATAACATTACATTGAGTGACTATACTATATTTTCTTCGTTTACCCACTGAAAAAAAGTCTGAGTTGATTTCATGTTCTTGTGATTATGAATAGTGCTGCAATAAACATGTAAACACCAGTATCTTTTCATTTCAATTATTTTTATCTCCTTTGAAGATATACACAGTAATGGAAATGTTGGATTGTTGGACAGATTTCTTTCAGTATTTTGAAGAGGCCCCATACTTTTTTCCCATAATAGTTGTAATTGTTACACTTCTACCAAGAGTGTAGAGAAAAATCTCCTTTCTATACATCTCTCACCATAGTATCCACTATAACTAATAGAAAATGATCTCTCATTGTGGCTATTATGTGGATTTAATTCATGGTTATTGAGACTGTGCTTGTTGTTGCTAACTAATTTGTTTGTAAAAATTGTCTAGTTAGTTTTTCAGCCTTTCTTGAGCTCTTTATATATTTTAAATATCGGGTACATAGTCAGACAGTTTTCAAGTACTTTATCCCATTCTCTGTATTGACTATTATTTTCTTCATTCTGCAGAAACAATTTAGTCCAATATTTCTTGGAATATTTGGAAAATTATAAGGTTTTTGTACTGCTTGGGTAAATAAATTGAAATATGCGTTAATAGAAAGATATGGGGAATATGAAAAGCATAAATACATTTTCAGGCTATTATAAAATTTAGAGGGTTTTGTTGAGTAAGAAATTAAATGTAGTAATGTTTTATTTATTTTAAAGATCATCAAAACTATTTTATTTTATTTATTTAACTTAAAATTTATAAAATATTTTGATCACATTACTTCCACTTCCTCAACTCCTCCCAGATCTATATCACTTCCCTACCCACCCAACTTAGTTTTTTCTGTCCCTTTCAAAAAAGAAAAACACATGGAAAACAAACAAAAAAAAAAAACCTACAAAAAACGCAAACATTAAAACCAAAACAAATAAACACAAGACCAGTGGGACATTTGCACAAGAGTCCAATCAGCTCATACAAGCCTTGGGCATTTGGCAATTTCTGTAAAGTTACTGGATAGATTAAGGTTGGCTGTTTGAAAGCCTTAGGCTGTTTCTCTGTAACCTTATAATGCAATGCTGAGATTGGTTCACCTTTAAATTCTTTCTGTTCCAGTTTTTTCTCACACCTTATATACCTTTATCCACCCAGCCTCACTTCCTGGATTAAAGGCTGTACTGGGATTAAAGGCGTGTGCCACCACTGTCAGTTTTGTTTCTAGTGTGGCCTTGAACTCACAGAGATCCAGATGGATCTCTGCCCCCTGAGTGATAGGATTAAAAGTGTGTGCCACCACTATGTCTAATTTAGTGTCTGGCTCTGTCTTCAGATCCCCAGACAAGCTTTATTGGGGTGCCCAATATATCACCACAGTCATCTATCACTTTTGGCTCTTATAATCTTTCTGCCTCCTCTTCCAAATAGAACCCTGAGCCTTGATGGGAAGGGCTTTGATATAAATAACTAATTTAGGACTCATGGAGTGGGCCTTAAATTTAATTTTTAAAAGCGGTTCTTTACCCTGACAATCTTTGTGCTATTGCTACACCGGTATATTTTGCAAGCAGGTCACTGTTGTAGGTCTGCAGAATTTCTAGCAGGATGATACTGATGATTATCTTTCTTCTACAGTATCATGCAGAGTACCTTCCAGAGTCATGAACACTAGTTACTAAGGATAAAGCTGCTAGTGAGGCACCAGCTCCACATCCCCAAGTTTGATGACATAAGCATGTATTGTCTTCAGGAATAGTCCATTAACATCAAGATATAGAGAGTAACCAATAGCCTTGGCAATAGCCTATGGGGTTTGGGGGATTCCATGAGACCTCTTTTGCCAAGGACTCAACAAAGTATATTCCATTCCTGTAGTGGGTAGCTGTTCCAGCTTTGTCCTGGAAGTACTACCCCCATTGAGGCTTCCAGTAACTGTCATGCCTACAAGGTGGGGCTGAGACAGGAGTGCTTAAGACCTGAGATGGAGAAGTGCCAACTCTCTTGGTTCCTGGATCCTGGACGCTGGAAGTAGACTGAGCAGAGTTCTCCAGAGAACATCGCTGGACTGTGCTTTACCTTTCCCAGACCCTGTAACCTATTCCTTCACTTGTAAGTCACCCCACAAAATAAACCTCCCTTTTAACTATGTGGAGTTGCCTTAATACTACAACCAATATCTGGTGCACAATGTGGGACACAAACCCATGACCCCGAGATTAAGAATTTCATGCTCGGCCGGGCGTGGTGGCGCACGCCTTTAATCCCAGCACTCGGGAGGCAGAGCCAGGCGGATCTCTGTGAGTTAGAGGCCAGCCTGGGCTACCAAGTGAGTTCCAGGAGAGGCGCAAAGCTACACAGAGAAACCCTGTTTCAAAGAAAAAAAAAAAAAAGAATTTCATGCTCTACTGACTGAGCTAGCCGGGCTGGTGCATTGGCCTGCAGAATTTCCAGCAGGAGGATATTGATGATTATCTTTCTCCTACAGTATCATGCAGAGTACCTTCCAGAGTCATGAACACTAGTTACTAAGGGTAAAGCTGCTAGTGAGGCACCAGCTCCACATCTCCAAGTTTGATGACATAAGCAAGTATTGTCTTCAGGAATAGTTCATTAACATCAAGATATAGAGAGTAACCAATGTAGATGTAACCAACCATCTTATTAAATAAGAAACACAGAGCCAATACAGAGATGAAAGATAAGAGGTCAGAGCAATAGCTAAGAGCTAAAAACTTTACCCTTCCTGTTGCTGTTGTCCTACCCAAAGAGAGGTAGGACAACAGCAACACCCTTCCTGTGTGTCTGTCTTTTTATAGAGTTTCTGTTCTGCCTTCTCATTGGTTGTAAACCCAACCACATGACCTCCTAGTTACTGCCTGTCTGTACAGACCTCCAGGTTTTCTATGGTTGGTATTGAGATTAAAAGCGTTTGTCTCCATGCTGGCTGTATCCTTGAATACACAAAGATCCGCTTAGCTCTGCCTCTCAAGAGCTGGGATTAAAGGTGTGCACTACCACCACCCAGCTCCTGCTAAGTCTTGCTATTAGCTCTGACCTCCAGGTAACTTTATTTATTAACATACAAATCACATTTTAGTACAAATAAAATATCACAATAAACCAACAGCCTTGGCAATAGCCTATGGGGCTTGGGGGATTCCACGTGACCTATTTTGCCAAGGACTCAACAATATTCCATTCCTGGCACTGGAAGTTTTACTTGGTAGCATAAATTGTAGCATTGTTTCCTCTGTTATTTGCTGACTTAATTTAGATTTCTTTCACAGATACATATATTTTAGAAAGCTTCAGAGTAGCAGGTTTCCATATGGTTTTTGAAAGGCCATTTAGTGTTAGTTATCCCTCTCCATAGTCTCTTGTTTATCCATCTTTTCCATTTCATTCCCTATTCAATCTCTCTGTTCTTCTTTATCTTTCCATAACACCATATTCTATTTATCCTTCCTTAGGAGATTCCACCCTTTCCCCTGGCTCCCTACTAGGTTCTCAGCCACTGTGGTTATTAACGTTGTAGCATAAATATCAAAATATTAAAAGCTAATAACTACATATAAAGAAAATTGGTAGTGACAGAAATAGGAGCACCAGTTAGAAGCTGTTGGCAAACTTCTTTTGAAATCCAACCTTTCTTCATTAATCTGTAGTATTATTTTAACAATATCAGGTTTTCCAATGAATACGTTGTTTTTGACCTTTCATACAACTTCCATGATTTAAAAAGTCTGTACTTGTCTTAACTGCATCGTTTTAAATACTATAACCATTAAATTAGTAGTTAAAGAGGTATGTTCTCTCTATCTCATGACCCTAACTACAATCCGGGGTATCCTGAATGTTCTTATATATTAGGCTAGACCTTCCTATTCTAAACCAATAAGGACATTTTCTACCATATTTTTATTATTTGTATAACATTTGACAGTTAATACACATCAATTTTATAAGGTCAATATGCACATCCATGCTCTGTACATAGGGTTGTATTACTGAACTGCATGGCTATGGTTCTGATCTAAGAAAGCTCACAATTTATCTACGTAGTTCTCTCTCCATTCTCAAGCTACCAAGCAATTTGTCTTTTACCAGAAAGTAGAGATGAAAGGTGAATAAAGTAGAAACATTTTCCTCTTAAATTCAAAACATACAGAATAAGACTATAGGTGTTTCCTGCTGATCTCAATCCTCACTTCCAACCAATTACGAATGTGAAATTAACATGCAGACAGCCTCCAAATATGGATACCTTATTTCGTGTTGGTGAATAGCTGTAAAGGTGACAAAAATCTATGACTCTCAGAGTGCATATAGGAGGAGCTGCTTCCAGCACATAGTACATGCATTTCTAAAAGGTCCTGTCTATATTACCTTTTGAGTTTGTCTTGAGTTAATAAACTCAAACTGAAATGATTAAGCACTTAAAGCTTATTGTAACAGGATTGTCAACTATTGTAAAACAGTAAAACTTGCATTGCTGATAATTGTAAAGAATATTTTAATTAGGAAACATAAGGCACTTTAAGGATTAAGTCATTTGTTAGTTACTTCCCCAGCTGTCAACTAGATAACTGAAACAAGTTAAGAAAGAGGAAAGACTGTGTGTAGAAAATTGTTCAGTCTGAAACAAGGTGGTCAATAAAAAAATTGGGAAAGGAGGGAACTGGTGGAAGGAAGCTACCATGCAAGGACTCACAGCTTCATCTAGCCTATCCTGTGGGAGACCAGCTGGGAGACCAGCTCCACATTTTACCCCAGGGTACTTTTGAGGAGTGAGGGATAGGAGCTTTAGATAGAAGGATAGAGAGGAGAGAAACAGATAGAAACACAGAATCGCCTCGGGAGGGCCTGGATCCTAATCTACTGGCCCCATCTGACTCTTCTAAAGGGCTAATTATAGGAATGCCAAGGGGTGGAGCAAAAGAACTCCCCTTGCACAGCTAAGTGCAGACCCTTTCCAATCACCTGGTAACCACACATGTGGTCAAGCAGTTCTCTAATGCAGCTCTGCTGGGTAAAGCAAGCTCAGATCTCACTAGGAAACCTTTGTGGGCCTCCACACTATCCCAACCCTTCCATGTGGACATTAGCTGTGAATTTGCAAAGGATTCTGCTTTCAAAGAACATTGGGAAGGTAGATGGCACTATGCTGAAAATGGATGAAACCAGGTTACATAAAACTGTAATAGTTCAGATTAGATAGCACAGATCTAGAATGACACTTACTTTTCTCATAGAGGGTTTTAGAAAGAGTAGTGTATGACTACGTAACAGCAGAAATTCTGTTTCAATGGTGGAAACCATTCCCACCAGAAGTCTGATACAGTTCAGCTTTCACTTAATGTGAATAAAGCCCCAAGAAAGGAGGGATGGACAATGGGGGAGAGGGTGGAGCTGAAACAGGCAAGGCACCAGTGACTTGGAGGACAGTGGCTCTGATCTGTGTTGGGGAACTGTTGAATGTCCAGGCTCCATTTGCAGTGAGGAACTATGAGCAGAGATGGCTCCTTCTGCTCAGTCACTAACTAAACTCATCATATGCAGCTGATAATTTCCACAAACACCTAAAGTGTAGTCAGCATTAGTGACCTGAGGGAAAGGAATTCACTTCTCTTCAGGATGAGGAAAACTTCTGCTCAGTTCATGAGATTTGCTAACTTGTCGTAAAGCGATTATTATCCAAATTTTTTAAATGAGTCCATTCTCTAATCTAGCTGAACATATACAAACATCTCAGATGATGCAGACTTATCCAATAGTAAAATTTGATTTTCTGGGGGGTGGGGAGAAATGCAGAGATTTCCTTCTTTCATTTCTTTCCTTTATCTTCTCCCCTCCATCTTTTTTTCCACCCTCCCTTGCTTTCTTTCATTTATTTTTTCATCTGTTTCCACCTGTTCTCTTTTTATACTCATAACACCTACCCTTATAACACAGGGGAATCACAAAGGAAAGCAAGCATCCAAGACAGACAAATGATACCCAGGATTAAGACATTGATTGAGGCTGTGGTGCATTTTAGTGTTTTAATTCTCTCTTATTAATTTTAAATACAATCCCAACTTTTATGAAGGAAAAAAAACTTTATGACATATATATCTAAGTCCTTGTTTTCACTTTAAAGATTTTTTTCTAAATATGCTTATGTTCTTAAAGTTATTTAAAGTGATGATTGCTTAGGGACAGTCTTTCTGTATGCTGTGAATATGTGTTGCTCTCATTGGTTGATAAATAAAGCTGATTTGACCTATAGCCAGGCAGAATATAGCTCGAGGGAAAAGCCAAATGGAATACAGGGAGAAAGAAGAGCAAAGCTGAGGCAGATGCCAGCCAGCTACCCAAGCAGCAACATGGCAGCAGAATGGTAAAGCCATGGCCACGTAGCAATACATAGATGAATAGACATGGGTTAATTTATGATGTAAGAGCTAGCTAGTAAAAAGCCTGAGCCATCAGCCAAACATTAGTAAGTAATATTAAGCCTGTGAATCAATTATTTGGGAAGCAGCTGACAGATATTTGGGAGTTGTAGGTGGGACAGAAACTTCCGTTTACAATGCTTATACTCTGTTCTTTATAGAAGTCTAAGACATGGTGCTTTCCATTATAATTGCCCTGAAGCCCAACTTGAACATATCTGATTACATTTTGAATGTAAGGAAAACTTTCTGACTTGGATACTGATCACTACTTTTAAAATTATTTCCTCAGATAAAAATTATTATTAGTGTTTTCAATTTTTACTACATCATGTGGTTTCTCTGAATGATATAAGTGAAGGAATATTGCTAAGCTAATGCAATTATTATTTGGCATTTGTAAAATAATTTTATACTATCTATCTATCTCTATCTATCTCTCTCTATAATGTATATAGAAGGCTTTCATGTTAAATTTTATTAAACATTAACAGTTTTCCACATCATTTTCACATAACTCCAGTGTCTGGAAGAAAAGGTGAGAGCTGTCAATGTTCTTGTAATCTTTCCGGAGATACTTAATTTTGCACAACAGGCTTCAGTTTACCTAGAATATGTTATAATTATTTAAATGAATCACTTATTCTCTTAGAAATTTATATCAGACATATGACCTTCATAAGGTAAGAAAATATGAAGTTGCCACAAAATGGCAAATGAATTCCAGCATGAAAGGTTGTTTGTAAAATTTCTGACAGTTTAGGATATTAGAAGGTCAAAAAAAATCAAAGGCACACTCCTCTGTAGAAAATATTGGTCAGGTCTTGATAATCTAGAAGAATATATTGTGTGAAATCAGACATGCAGATATTCAGTGGCCATTTTCATAAAACTGAATAAAAAGAAAGGCCACAATACCTATGTGTTTTCTGAGAAACAAAGGTAAATTTACAGCAAAGCAATATTTCTTCCATCTTTGTATTCCTTATCATTGTATTTGTACAATTGATGCTTATTTTCATATTTTTATTTGTATAATTCATGTTTATTATCAGTGAATAACATACAAGTATAAGTTTAAATTCAAGAATAAATTGTCACTGAAATTTAAGTCTTATAATATTTCATCAAGGAAAAATTTGAAACAATTTCCCTAATTAATTACTTTTTTGTATAAATACATTTTCCCATAAATTCCTATACTTTATCTTATGAGGTTTACCATTTCCTTACTTTAAATAATATACAAATACTATTTTCCTTCATGTTTGTTTAACCACAGAGAGGAAAAAATAGGATTAGAAAACATTATTAGCTAGCCAGTTTAACAAAATACCTATATCCTAGAATGTTGTGGAATCAAATATTTGTTTAATTATGTAAAGATCTGTTGCATTTGTTCATGTTGAAAAATAATTGTTCAACTATGTAAAGATGTGTTGCATTTGTTTATGCTGTATTCATTTAAAATAATTGTTCAACTATGTAAAGATGTGTTGCATTTGTTTATGCTGTATTCATTTAATTACATAAAGATGTATTACTATTTCACCTTGCCTGCCTAAGGCACCTGATTGGTCCAATAAAAAGCTGAATGGCCAATAGCTGTACAGGGGAGGGATAAGCAGGGTTCACAGGCAGAGAGAACAGGGGGACCAGACAGCTGGGGACCAGGACAGACAGACATGAAGGAAGCAAGAAAGCAGGATGACAATATGTAGATGAAATAAATAAGCCTCAGGGAAGCACATAGATTAATAGAAATGGGTTAATTTAAGTTTTAAAAAAAGCTAGCTAGAATGAGGAGGGTTTATATGAGAGAGAATTGTTGAGGACCAAGGTGGATAAAGCACAGATACAAATAGCCAAACAAACGGAAACACATGAAATATGAACCAATGGCTGAGGGGTCACCACTGGATCAGGCCCTCTGAGTGGGTGAGACAGTTGATTGGCCTGATCTGTTTGGGAGGCATCCAGGCAGTGGCACTGGGTCCTGTGCTCATTGCTGAGTCGGCTGTTTGAAACCTGGGGCCTATGCAGGGTCGCTTGGCTCAGCCTGGGAGGAGGGGACTGGACCTACCTGGACTGAGTCCACCAGGTTGATCTCAGTCTGTGGGGAAGGCTTTGCCCTGGAGGAGATTGAATGGGGGGCGGGCTGGGGGGAAGGTGAGGGGGGCGGGAGGGGGGGAGAACAAGGGAATCAGTGCCTGTATGTAGAACTTAATTGTATTGCAAAATAAAAATTAAAAAAAAAAAAAAAAAAAAGCTAGCTAGAAACAAGCCTAAACTAAGACTCATGATAATAAGTCTCTGTGTCATGATTTGAGGGCTGGCAGTCCAAGAAAGCCTGCTACACAAGTAAGCTAAAATTATAATGGGATTTTCTAAGACATAATACATAGTATTTTGAAAAGTGACAAAACTCATCCAATAAATAGTTCAAATTTAAATTCTACTAAATTTGTGCTCTGTTGGAGCAACAAAATCCTCAAATTCTTTCTCATTTCTTATGATCTCAGGAAATCATTGCCATCATTTGCTGGATGGCTTTGTTTGTTTCTATTTAAATTGTATGAAGGTTGATATGGAATATAAATAAAGGGGGGTGAGAAAATAGAGAGCAATAGTCCTGTAGGTCAGAGTTGGCATATCAGTGACTATCAAGTTTTTTTTCACCCTACTCACACCACTTGCAAGATACTATCTCTTTAACTTCCACCTCATAACTCTTCCATTAATCATTTCTTTTCCTAGTATGATGTTTTCTCTTTTTGAGTTTATAGGCTTTACCACTGCCATTTTCACTTAAGAGTGTGATATAAAAATCTACATCAGTTGATAAAGATCTTTAATTTTTCTGACAGCATTATGCTCCATTGCATGATTCCAACTAGATATTCAAGTCTTCTCCTATGTGTGAGTAACATGTTTAGTTTTTGTTAACTTGACAAAAATCTAGAACCACCTGTGAAGGAACTCTTAGTGAGGGATTATCTAGATCAAGTTAGCCTATAGGTTTTTTGTAGGGGATATCTTGAGCATATTTATTGAGGTGGGAAGACCACCTTCCTACTGAGGGTGGAACCATTGGCTAGGCAGAGGATTACGAACTAGATGAGTGCAGAAAATACCAAGCACAAGCATCATGCATCCACTGTCTCTCTGCTCTTGACAGTGGATGTTATCAACTGCTAATGACGATGAATGGACAGTTATATGGAGAGGGTAAATGCATGAATAGGGTATCTTAGAAATCAAATTTTTAGAGTTGAAGTTGTTAGTAGACAGGCTGTTATAGTTCATTAATTGTGTTTCTAAGTTTTTGTGTGTACATGCTTCTCTGTGTGTTTACATGTGCAGATGTGTGCAGAGGTCTGTAAATGTGTATGTAAATGTATGGAAACCACAAGAAAGCTTTAACTCTCATTACTCAGTGTTGTGTGATAGTATTCCTGGGAGGCATGAACAAATGTCTATTACCCCAGATAGGACAAATCAATGTAATGATAGCATCAAATCCCACTATGGTGAACCAATCTGTGTATTGGGGCTACTAACAGGAATATGGGTAAAGGATTACCAACAGAAGTAGAAATGATTCAAAGCATTGCCAAAAGCCTACTCCAGCATGTGGACAGCTTGTGAAACCTGGAACCATGTAGCTTACTATATGAGTTTCAGGCAGCTCAACAAGACAGACCATCTCTGCTGGCATCAAAATTGCTCTAAAATTCAAGGTATCTTTGCTGATCTGAACCTCTTATAAGCAGTTTGGCCTATCTGACAATGTCTGTCAGCATTCCCACTGTTTATAAACCCCTAGCTAGTTCTGGCCAGTTTCATGGACTTCCTGAGGCTTTTAAGTTGTTTACTTCTAGAGTTTAATAAGTGCTTCAGTAGGATGGAATGTTTCACCCTCCTTTATAACATCCTGAGCTCTATGTAGTTTCCTAGAAGATACCAAATCAAAAGAAAGTCCTTTAAAACACTAAGTTAGTGTTCTGCTTATTTTATGAGACAGGATCTTTCTCTAACTGGCTTGGAACTTGCCTTTTAGGCTATGCTGGCTGGCCAGCAAGTGCCAGGGACAATCTATCTTTACTTCCACAGTACTGGAATTACAAACAAATAACAGTCTGTACAGTAGAGTCTGTTTCAGGTTCTTGTGCTACTGATGCTACTGAGGCAAGCTTTACTCAGTGAACTATTACTCAGATTGATTGTTTCTTCTATATGTATTTTGTTTTGCTTGATTTTGAAAGGTGAATTTGACAGTATAAAGCGAATTGTCTATTAAATATCAAATAGTAATATTATACAGGCAGGGAATCTACAAGTATGTAATGCAAAGAGAAAAACAGATTACTATGAAATTAAATTTCATTACACTGTAAAAGGAAAATCCAACAATAGTGTGAGAAGATCTCAAAGTGGGTCTTATCAATATTTTTAAACAACTTACTCTCCAGGGGTCTGGAAGTATTGTAGAGTCTCATAATTAATTAATTAATGATATTCTAAAACTAAGCTCTGAAATGCTGAGACTCAGTGGTCAGCTCAAGGAAAGATCCACACAAAAACTAAAGCACATAGGGGAAACTCTTGGGGAAGAGGATGTTGGCATGATAAGAGGAAGGTCTTTCTAGCCTAATGTGTATATGGTAGAATTATTTGAAGAAATGAAGATAATTAAGATCAGTCTGGGCGCTCAGAAGTTAAGGGTGCATATGGCTTTATCAGAAAATCTGGGTTTGCATTCCTGTGACCTAGTTGGGTCACAAATGCCTGTAGCTCAGGCACAAGGGATGTGAGGCCCACATTTGCCCTCTGTTGGTACATGTGTGCATGCTTGCTTACACACATACACATACACACACACACACACACACACAGAGAGAGAGAGAGAGAGAGAGAGAGAGAGAGAGAGAGAGAGAGAGAGAGAGAGAGAGAGTTAGTTTAAAAAGACTGAAATCCTTTTATTATGGCACACTTCTTGAGGAGGGAGTATTGATTGTATCACTTCTCTAGATACCACAGCCCAAGTTGGTTAGTTACTTGCATTAAACTGTTGCAAGTGAGCTGTCTTGAAGAACTCTGCTAACCACTGAATGATCACAAATTAACATTTCTGTTACAGGAAAAGGAAAGAAGTTGTCTTAAATCTTAGGGACAGTATCACTGTTCAGAGCTGTAACTTTAGGTCACTAAAAATTGTTCTTCCTGAATATAAATCCAAATAAAGAAACGGAGTAGTGCTATTTGCAAATGAAGATGTCAAGTACAGGGGAAATAAGTGTCAGGTGGTTCAACACCTGTTTGGCACATGTGCAGTATACACTTTGAACAAATTAAATGCAGCTAGAAGTGGCATATCAGAAAAATGGTACTGAAATTCTAAAGATGAAGATATATTTAGATAAAAGGCAAAGAGTCACCTAAAATATTCCTGAAATGAATTAAATCACATGCCTCTTGAGAATCTGCATCTATGTATGCATTGGCTTATTTTTTATATGCCAGAATGTTTAGGACTCTAGAATGTTAGAAATTTGACAGAAACCTAATCTCTCTGATAGCATTAGTAATTCTAAGGAGCATGCTAATTGCACAGAGATATTTTATTTGGACAGGTTCTGTATAATTTGGAAAGAATTTATAGACTCAACACTGAAAATGTATAAACATAGCTCTTCTGTTAAGGCATCCTCATGAAGTTATTTTGGTTGTTTATTGTTCCAAAGCCCTCCTAGATTGAGGGAAAATGTTAATATTTAAAAAGTTGTTGTTATTAAGTTATCATCTCTTTGCATAGCTTGGCAAGTCTTTTTGTAAAACAAAATTATTGATTAAAATGCCCCTATTTAATAATAATTGAACTCAAAAGAACATCCTTCCACGGTGCAAAGAAAATCTGTCTTATTCAAAGTATATCATTAAGAATTAGCTTTCCTGTTTGTCATAGTATAGTTGGTCTTTAAACAAATGATAATAAATCTGTTGATAATTTAATTAAATATGATTCAAGTAATTGGTGCATAGTTCATATTTTATCGATGGTAAAACTCAAATGATTATACTTGACCTTTAATCAAATCACATGTGCAGTTTTTCTTATTTTTATTATGTCATTTTCATTAGTGACCTTTGCTCTTGAGCTATGTATAATTTACTCTCAACATTATAGAACTCAATCATGAATATTATAAAAAAAATACTTAATCAGGGCATGTTTACCATCATTTTATAGTAATTTTTTCCAGTTTATTTGCGTGTAACTAGAAAAATGCAAAGTTCCTTTTCAAATCGCCACCCACGTGTGTGTTCCTCTATGTGAGCGCGAGCACGTGTGTGTGTGTGTGTGTGTGTGTGTGTGTGTGTGTGTCTACAGTCTCTGTGCCCCAACTTGTGACTATGATGTGACTATGATCATTGCTGATATCCTCTTCTAAATTGGAGTTCTTAGTCTTTAAGGAAACATTCCTTCTTAGTTATTGAACATCTTTTTTTGTTTTGTTTTGTTTTGGTTTGGTTTTGGTTTTTTGAGACAGGGTTTCTCTGTATAGCTTTGGAGTCTGTCCTGGAACTCACTTTGTAGACCAGGCTGGCCTTGAACTCACAAAGATCCACCTTCCTCTGCCTCCTGAGTGCTGGGATTACAGGCGTGTGCCACCACCTCCTGGGTTTAATTATTGAACATTTAATTTCACTTCTGGGAAACTTCTTTTCAAAGTTTATATAGTTTAGACTTTTTTCTATTGTGTTATATACATTTTGCATGGCTATTAATAAACATTTCTATATTTGAAATTAAAGCTGTTTTGTTATATTTTGTGATACAGAAACTTTGATTCTTTATTTTGATAAGCAGAATTTATTTTTTGTGAAATAAAATTTGTCAACATTGTGTTCCATTATTTTCAAATTTTAATTCTTTTAAAGAAATATGTGTCTGTTAATGAGTAAATTATACTTCATATTTTACTTTAAAACCTGTTAAAGTTGTATGCTTCACATTTAAGACCAATCAATGGGGAAGACTTTTTGCCTTTGAAAATGTTTATCTTTTAGTCATTGATTTATATGTCAAATGTAATATGATCAGAAGTTATATAATCTATAAATATCTATTGTTGAAACTATGTGTGATTTAAGATCAAGGCATAAAATGTCTATGATATTTCTTTATTTTCCTAGCACAATTCTCCATATGTTCTTTAAATTATGATTCTTAATGGTACCATTGAAATAATCTTAATGCTTACTGATTTATAATCAGTGTTTTAAAATAGCCACTTATCACAGATTCATTAATTTCTGTATGAATGTAAGCTCTTGAATTTTGATATTATTCAGAATATTAACAGTTCATTTGGAATTGTTTATATAAAGTGCCAACTTATGTCAAATAGTTCTTAAAATGTGTTTTGTTTTATACCAATAAACCTACTTCTTGTTTTAGTTGCTGTTTTTCTGAATATGCTTCTGCATCTTTACTCTCAGGGTTTTCTTTTGAGGCAATGTGTCATGGGTCAGGGTAGCCTCTCACTTGCTATGTAGCTGATATTAATCTTGACATCATGATCCCTACCTCTAATTCACAAGCACTGGGATTACAGTGTATGTTGTTGTAGAATATTAATTTAAGATGTGTTATATTTATTTATGCTGTGGAACATTTGTTTAATGATGCAAAGATGTGTTGCATGATTTTACATTGCATTTGTTTAATGCTGTGAAGCTGTGTTACTTTGCTTGTCTAAAACAACTGATTGGTCTAACAAAGAGCTGAACAGCCAATATCAAGGCAGGGGAAAGGATAGGCAGGTCTGGCAGGCAGAGAGAATAAATAGGAGAAATCTGAGAAGAGAGATCAAGAAGCAAGAAAAGATGGGGCCAGCCACCTGGCCACAAAGCCAGCCACAGAGTAAGAATAAAAGTAAGATTGCACCGGGCAGTGGTGGCTCACGCCTTTAATTCCAGCACTCAGGAGGCAGAGGCAGGCGAATCTCTATGAGTTCGAGGCCACCTGGTCTATAAAATGAGTTCCAGGAATGGCACAAAGCTACACAGAGAAACCCTTTCTCAAAACAAACAAACAAACAAAAAAAGTAAGATTGCAGAAATAAGAAAAGGAAAAATTCCAGAGGCAAAAGGTAGATGGGATAATTTAAGTTCAGAAAAGCTGGCTACAAATAAGCCAACCTAAGGCTGGGCATTTATAAGTAATAAGTCTCCATGTGTATGTATGTGGGAGCTGGGTGGTGAGCTTCTCAAAGAGTAAAAAATAAAAAACAACCAACTAGAATATGTCACCATATTTTTGCTGCAGTGTTGAAATCTTGTATTGAAATATGAATGCACAGATTAGGATTTGGCTTTTAACCCATTCTTACAATCTCTGACTTGTAATTGGATCATCACACTAACATTTAACATAACTGAATATATTTCAATACATGTCTTCAATCTTCTTTTCTGTCTTTTAAAAACTGTATTCCTCTTACTTTCACTATCATTGGTCAGATTTTCAGATTATTATTTTTTTGTATTAGATTTTAACATTTGAATTCTACTTAGATCCTTTATTTGTAAATGACAGAAATTAACTCTGATTATTAAGTATTGCTACTTTAGGTCTGATTGGTATCTACCCTTGTTCTGACTATGTCAGTTAACTTGAGATGTTTTGGGTTTAATCACATACATACACATGCTTACATATTCACAAACACTGAATTACTTAGGTCTTCAATGTCAAATAGATTTTCAATTTAATGCAGGGATTTAAGATTTCTGTCACTATAAATAATTCATGTCTAATCCAACATTCATTTCCCCTTTTCTACTCAGTATTATGCTATACATATTTAGGTTTTGATATTAGATCCATTTCATTTGAGAGAATTGCTTTGTTTCTCTTTTATAGACTTTTCTTGAATAGGCCTTATCCAGGTCTAACTTTAAAATAAAAATTAAACAAAACCATATCTCTAAATCATGGGTTTCAATAAGCTTATTTGAAGAGCTCCAAAGCCATAGATGGAGGGTGCTTTTATATATATATATATATATCAGACTGCCAGGTGGAGCGCTTGGTTATCATCCTCCTCCATTGTCCAAGATTGGTTTCTTTTTTCCCATCTGACCCTTTAATCAGAGCTTTGCAAATCAGATATCTTCATTTTTACTTCTCTAGATTCCTGACTTGGATAATTTTTCCCTATATTTCTGTAAAGATTTCTATAAAATTTGTTAGCTATATAAGCTCCTTGTCTTGTTGTGACAGAGTCCTGGGCAAAAGAAATTTAAGGAAGGAAGGATTGAGGGCTCATTTTAGCTGCCCTCTCCATGCAGTCCAGGATTCGAGTCCAGGCAGCTGCTGTCACATCCAGGCTGTTCTCCCACCTCAACTAATTCTAATTCAGACAATCTCTCAGAGGTATGCCTAGAGACTTCACCATAGGTGATTCTAGTCCTGTCTAACTGAGATGTTAACCATCACAAGTACTTCAACTAAATTCTTCTATTGACTAAATCAGTTCTTTGAGTCTTTCTCATTTTCTTAAAAATTTAGATCTATTTAATAATAGTTTATGATGTACAATTTATATTTTATTTGGTATATGTAAATGTTTGGGGGATCCTAAATCACTCACATTGGAAATGCATTTCTTTTTAATATTTTTACGTATTCCCTTTACCTGTGAACTGCCTTTTGCTGACTTCCTCAGACTTCTCAGAGCTGAGTTCTACTATAGTTAGCAGAGACTGAGTCCTGTGGCACCTCTGTCAGACTGCGCTTCATAGCTGTGTGGCTGCTGTGATCTGCTTTGTCTCTGCCTCAGTTACCCTTAGATTTTGACCCTGTAAAGCTATAGCTGACCAAGGACACTAATTCACACTTCCTCATTGTTTCTTTTGTTTAGTTTTAAATGTGGTAAGACCTTTTATCCTCTGAAATTCTATGTTCCTTCATTGTCACAAATTATTTTTAATATTTGAGATTTAAATTTATCTGAGATTGGATTTAGTATAGGTTTAGATCATAGTTTTATTTCTTTCTCAAGCTTTTGCACAAATTTTCCCTTCAACATTCGTTGAACAATTCACTATGTTTGCTGATCTTTTCTACATTCCTGCACACAGCAGCCTAAATGAAACCTCTTTTCCTCTGTTTAGATTTCTCAGGGCAATCCTCACTTTTAACTACTGTGTAGAATTTCTAGAAATTGATTCATCAATTGATCATGTTTTTCTTTCTTCTCCTCTCCTTCCCTTCATCATTCTCCTTCTTCTCTTATTTTATTTTTATATTAAGAATGATTGTAGCCAGGTGGTGGTGTCACATGCCTTTAATCCGTGTACTTGGGAGGCAGAGGCAGGTGGATTTCTGAGTTTGAAGTCAGCCTGGTCTGTAAAAAGCAAACTCCAGGACAGCCAGGGCTACACAGAGAAAACGTGTCTCTGAAAATCAAAAGAAAAATTATGTTTAGGAATTTTAGAAGCTTAATATTTTAAAAGATTTCTTTTAAAAAATAATGTGTGTGTGTGTGTGTGTGTGTGTGTGTGTGTGTGTGTGTGTGTGTGTGTGTATTTAAAGTGTTTGTTTAGAAAAATTTAACATTTTATTTTTCTAAGATTTTTCTAGCCAGGAATATCATATTGCTTTTTTAAATCATTTGGATTTTATGCCTTACCGAACATTTTTAAATTTACTTCAAATGAATCTCATGCATTACTTTTAATATGCTTAATATATAAGCACTCTATCTATATCTACCTACATTTATAACAATATTTGTAATGTCAATAGCTTGTTTATGATCATAAACATATTATTTGTTGCTTAAATTGTACACAGATATATAAAATTTTCAAATATCAATTAAAATTTCTGAGCAATAATCACATATTAATATCAGCTGTTACTTATCAGTAGTGCTTACAGTTAATTTTGAAACTGTATTATTGGGAAAAATATTAATATAGTTCATTAGTATTGGTTTACACTTGAATCCAGTAGAAACACAATTATTATACTGTATCTAATTAGGTCCTATATGCAATAAATGCAATTGATTTAAAATTTTATATTTTTAATCTGTATTTTTAAAAAGCTTTCAAACAGAAGAATTTATTTACGTGGATCAGCGGTTCATTTTGGAAATGTGTGTGTCTGTCTGTGTGTATGCGTGTGTGATAAGCATGTTTGTAAAGTTTCTATACTTTTTTCCTATGGTAACATAAAGTATTCAGTTTTTCTGTTTTGAGTGAGCTAAACTACTTTATCTATAATTTGAAATTATTTTTAGGAGAAATGTACAAAGTAACCTATAATGTCATGACCTCTGTAATCTTGCATTTCTCATTTTTGTGAAGATATTTGCTTTTCCCACCTTTTGTTGCATGTGTTTATTTGCTCCATTCCCTTTCCTTATAGATTTATGGGGAAATGTAATACAATTCTATTTCTTAATTGAGTTTTTTTCTACTTTCATTAGGTTTTTGACATATTCTGTTTCCTTGTTATTCTTTATTTACTTGAGAATTCACTATGCTTTTTTCTGTGTATTAATACAAGTATACCTCTGATATATCCTATATTTTGTCATTTTAATTTCTAAGTAGTTTGTTTTAATGTAAATTCAAGAGTTTTTATACTCTAAACGTTTGTCGAAGATGTAGGAAACTTCTCCCCCTTTTCTGGCATTTATGTTGTTTTAAGAACTCAGCTGACATACACTGCTCTCAGTTAGTTCTTATACTATAGAAATTGATATCTTGATCCACAGCATGAAAAAAAAAATCTTATGATTAATAACAAGTCCTACATGGGAAGTCAGAGGGATGTCTACAATTTAAGCCTGTCCCTTCCAGATTTAAAGTACTTCCTTTTCTTGTACATATAAAGTGAGTTAAAAATTTATTTATTAATAAGGAAAGAATGATATGAAATGATACATAAAGATCTATGGTCTCAAGAGAATTAGTTACAACTCTACTGTTGGGAGAATGAAAGACTTCAGTAGATAAGGATTGGGATATGATATGGCAACTCTGCTGTTCTATGTATTTTATTTATTTCAGTGTCCAGGAATGCAGACAAAGTCATCTTCCCAAACAACTAAGAAGTCTTTTTTTCTCAAAGTAGCATTCTGTTTCTTTGTTCTTAGTTAAAAGGACTTCATTATGCGAAAATGGAATGTGGAAGTTGGATATTAAATAGTAATGTTTAAATATGCTATCATGTCATCTGATGAACAGGATATCACTTAGGGTTTCTTTGATTCCTAGGATTATTGTTTAAAGATTAAAATTAACTTTGCTAGTGATATAATGCCTGTATTTCTAGCAAATCTTCTGGTAGTATAACTTAAGTGCTATGACTAGAGGGTTCTAGGATCCTGGGTAGCTAAATACCTTTCTCTCCTAAAGAGAAAGAGTCTTGCCAAACAGGCATCCTGGACAGAGCACTCCCAGTCATTTCTAAGGCAGTTGTTTTCACACATAAATATTTTATGATATGCCTGAAAGAACACAAAGGAACTCTAATAGAGAGTAAGGTTGGATAAATTTGAAGAATTTAGAAAATACTTCTAGCCTTTATAAGTTACACCAGAAAATGAGTCCCCTTTGAGAGAATAGTCTGAAAAAAACAAATCAGATTTGTGTAAACAAAAAGATGTTTAGATTTACTCAATTTGAGTTGCCAGTGACTTATTTTTATGAAGATTATTTATTAAGCAATTAAATAACATTATATTCTCCGTGGCATTTAAAAACTAGATGCTGACAGATTTTTTTTCATATGTTGAACCATCCCTGAATCTCCGAGATGACGCCCACTTGATCATGGTGGATGACCTCCTGGGAACCTGTTCCTCATGCTGGATTGCCTGGCTCAGCCTGAATATAGGGGGAGGTGCTTGGTCTTACAGCAGCTTGATATGCTATGCTTTGCTGATGCCAATGGAAAGCCTGCCCCTTTGTGAGTGGATACAGAAGATGGGTGGACAGGGGGTGGGTGGAGGTATAGTCAGGATGTAAAATCAATTAGTTAAAAAAAAAGCTAAATGTTTTTATTTGTATAACTTTTACAGTAAGTATTTTATTTTTTAATGAATTTATTTTTTATGGAAAATTCACACAATATATTCTGTTCATGGCTTTCCCTTCTCTATTTCATCTGAGATCCTCCCAACCTCCCTACCCATCCAACTTCACAACTTCTTTCTTTCTCTTTAGAAATCAGGCACATAAAAAAGCAAACAAACCTGGATTTTTTTTAAGATTAAAAAAAAAACTACAAGAAATAAGCATATGTACAGACACACACACACACACACAAAAACAAAATCCACAAAAGCACAAAATCCAGAGACTTTAATATACAACCAAAATGCCAGTAACACACAAAAAATGTCCCCCAAAAATATCAGATTAAAAACATAAATGTTTATATATACAAAAACACCATAGAGTTTATTTTGTGTTGGCTATCTACTGCTGGGCATGGGGGCTACCCTTGTGTGTGCAGTTTCTATATCCAGTGAGATTACATTGGAGAAAACAGATTTTTTTTTTTTTTATTTGCAAGCAATTGTCAGTTGGAAAAAGCTTCTTAATTGTGGATGGGAGATCATATCCACTTCCAATTCTCTGGTCTGGAACCCCATCTGGCTTCAACCTATGCAGGCCCTGTGTGTGTGCCACAGACTTTATGAGTTCATACATGCATCAGTCCTGTTATGTCTAGAAGACACTGTTTCCATCTTTTAATTACTGTTAGTGTTAATATTCTGATCCTCCCCTTGAAATCCCATTCCTTGGGGCTACCTTTCATCCTGACATAAAAGCCTCATTCTAAGGAAAAACTCCTCGCCTTCCTCTCCCTCTCTTCTGCTTTTCCTCCCTGGAGGTACACACGTTTGACACCTCCCCCCCATCTCTCTTCTCTCTCTTTCTTTCTCTCTGTCTCTCTCTTTCCTATCTTTCTCTTCATTTCTCTGTTATAATAAACTCCCCACTTGGATACAAAATCTGGGTTGTGTATCTCCCTAGCCTGTCATTGCATCTGCCCAGCATGTTTCCTTATACACAGGATACCCTTTCCCCCTCCCCTATGCACAATAATTCATAATAGTTACCCTAGTGTGGCTTTAAAAACAATGAGAATGGTCCCCATAGACTCATGCATGTAAGTATTTGGGCCCCAGTTGGTAGAACTGTTTGGAAAGGATTAGAAGCTGTAGCCTTCTTGGGGAGGTTTGTCACTGGTCAGGGTGAGCTTTGGGTTTTCAAATGTGATACAATTCCCTGTGTCTCTCTGTGCCTCTAGCTGTGCATTAAGATGTGAGTTCCAAGCTGCCCCTTTGCTCTACCATAATGGACTCTCCCAGTCGGTGGAACTCTTAAGTATTTGGTGCTGGTGGCTTTGTGGGAGGAAGTATGTCACTGGGAATAGTCTTTGAGGTTTCAAACTTCTTGTGTGACTACCAGTATCTCTCTGTGCCTTAGACTCAAGATGTGAATCTCCATCTGTTCCTTATTCAGCCATCATAGATTCTAACACTTTGAAACAGTAAGTCCAATTAAAGCTTTCTTTAGTCATGGTTGCTGGAGACCTGCTTCTGCAGGGGGGTCCAGGTCCCAAAGAGGATGTGTGGAATGGAGTTACGCCTTTTATACTGCATAGTTACACATAAGATTAAACTGGAGACAAGGGACATATGAACTGGGATGTGGCTCTTGATGGATGCTAGCCTTGACCTTGACAATAGGTACCAGTCTTATGTTAATGAAAGGGCCATAAATTCCTCTTGCCATTGATAAAAAGAATGCTTGCTTTATTAAGCAGCACATTTTCTCAAGCCTCCCAGGGAATGGAAACCCTTATCCAAACGCCTGACCTTGGAAAAGGACTTCTTCTGGGGAGCAGACATTAGACTACAATTTCTTAGGTCTGTTCCTGTCATAAAGCTCCCAAAAGCAAAGGTCCTGATGTCTTATTCTTTTCCCATTACACCATACCATTCTGATTTCTCTGTATTTATTAACTGAACTCTTATTTTTGATGGCCTCAGGCTCTGGATCTGAATTGTAGACATTTCATCCTTGGGATCAGGTGTGTCGAGTAAATCTCTAACATTCCTGTTCTTGGTGTAATTAGGAAGACACAATGGTATTCCTGGTACTGCAGTTGCCAGGGGTGGGGGGTGGGGTGGGGAGGAGTGGGGGGTGATGATGATGATTTTTTTCCAAAGAATTATTTTGTTTAGAGAAGCTACCTTGCACACATTTTAATCCTTTACCAAAGTCCATTCAAAATTTCCCAAAAGGAAAAGCATTAATAGTGAGAATCATTAAAAATAAAAGTAAAGAGGTATTGGAGAAGTGTGGTCTGCAATGTCAAAATGCTGGAACTTTGTAAAGCAGCAATGGTTGCTATGTGGTCCACACTCCGTGGTGTTCTGTCTCAACAAGAGAAAAGTAACTTAGGCACAGAAACTTGGTGTGCATGATTTCTAAAAATTTGGTTTACAGAGTTTGTAGTTTTTCATTTTATTCACACTTGGAAACAGAAACTATCCTGCTTTGAAAGCAGAGAGCATAGGGTTTTATAGTGAGTTTGTCTTTTTTAAAGCAGCAAAATTATGCAATTTGTTTTTACAATCCCTATAAATGTCAGATGTCTGCAATGAAAATGATAATATTATAATTTAGCTGCCGGTCATAAAGGAAGGAAGTATGCTTTCTACAACTCGGAGATCTTAGTTAATGCTGTAAAGAATATGCACAGAATATGCATCTCTATATCTTTAAAGCAGAATTACTAGTTATTTATGTTTGTATATTTTGAAAGAATCACTAATGTTCACCATTTCATAAGAAAATGCATCTTTATTGTTTTGAAATATGAAATCTGGAATGGATTATGATGTTGGGTGTCAGGCTATAATCAACCTTAATTCAGGATCTGCTGTGACTTTGAATGTAACCACTGGCATACAGTTGGGTGTGATCTTTTACATGCAGGATGTGTGGTTGAGTTAGAACAATATACTGATACAAATTTGGTCCATAAAAACAAGATTACAGGCATAGGCACAAACATTTTGCTATTCCTCTGAATGTGTATTTCTACTGTTGCCACCATAGTGGACTCCTGTCTCTCAGAGAAGCATCGATAGGTCTTTTACAATTCCACTTTGGTTGTAGACAAAGAAATAATATTTAAGTTTTAGTAAACATTTGCTTAAATTTATATCACTATTTTCATTTTTCATCTAAAATATGGTAAATGTCCCCAGATACTTTAAATTGTTAACATTATGTGTTTCAGTTGAAAATATGTTTTATTTCTCTTCTAAAGTAGTATAATCATGTTGGTTGTGTAGAAGAAACTAAATTAAAGCAAATCATGCATTTTTTCTGTCAAAGGCATGATTACAAATATTTAAGGACTTTGTGGGCATCTATCAGAGTGGGGACTGCTTTTCTAACATGAACAGAGCAAGCTCTGAATGCAACAGCATTTCCTATCTTGATACCTTGTTTCAAAAGAGTTCTTCCCAAACATCATCAGATTCCAGTTTAAAAATTCATTAGTCATTGTTAATATCTCCCTTTCATGGCATCTCTTACATACAGTCTATTACCAGTATCTTGTCTTCATTTTCGTAATATTTCTGTATTCTACCATCTCCCTGATTCTTTATCACTCAAAAATCCATGTCACAGCTTTATGAAACCTCAACTTCTGAGTGCAATGAAAACATTTCAACTCAGATCATCCCAATTCCACCAGGCCCTACCCAGTCCCTTTGCGATCATGCCATAGTGTTCTTCTGTTTTTATTCTTGAATAGCACTGTGCATCTCAGACTAAGCTTGTGGGATGTGACAAACTCACCTGTGTCTTCCTGTCCAACTTCATCTTCTCTTGTGGTCTTTTCATGCCCATTCTGTAGCACTTTTAAGCAATCTGTTGAGTGTGTCTTGTTTTATTCTATCCCAAGTGCTGTACATACTAGTACTTAAGAGCATTATTTTATTTATTTTTTACCTTCTCATCTGTCTTCTTTCTAAAGTAGGAGGCTGAGGCATTTTCAAACTTCAGATCAAATGATATATCCATTCTTCACCTTTCTAACCAATGTATCCACTGGTGATTTTTCATTCCATCATGAAATAACAGTTTCACATTTGGGTAATTACTTGGCTAATATCTGTGTCTGTCGTTAGACTGCAGTTCTATGTGGGCAGATCTGGGTTAATAAGCTCATTATTTTATTCTCTTTCTTTTACAAAGTGTCTCCTATCTAGCTGAATATTGATTGCATGGATGATTATATGAATAAAAGAATAAGGGAATGAAAATCTATTTGAAGAGATTGGAAAGAATTAGGAGGTGACTTTGGAGACAGAGTACTTTAGTAAGTGGACCAGGTCAAGTAAGTTTGAAAGTTTCATTCCTTAGGAGAAAAATGATACTCAAAATAATTGTAATCCCAATTTTATAATAATAACAAAGCAGGGAAAGGTTCATGTATAGAATATTTGCTGAATCTTGAGAACTGTACCATGTTTTTTACTTGTGTTCTAAGAAAGTCAACTCACAATTTCAAAAGCACCTGGAGTCTAAGAGGATGTCAGTGTTCCAAATTTCTGTGATATATTTGTCTCCACGGGCATAACTATCTGGAGAAAAAGATATCTTTGCTGCAGCAGAAAAGACAAATTTGAATAAGTATGTGAGGAAAATATTTTGAGATGTAGGCAGATGGAAACTTCTTGCTTGATATTTCCATTGATCCCATATGGCAGAAGTTTAGATTTTTCCAACAGTTAGCCTCAGCTTTTTCTACTCATGAGGTTAAAATTTCTAGGATGAGAGAGCAGAATAAATGGTTGCTAGGCTTGCATGCCTTGGAGTTCCCTAGAGAGAGGTGAGACGAGCCTCCTGTCTACCAGATCAGAAGACCCATGCCTCTGCTGTCTGATGGGTATAAGGGATCACAAGAGGAGTCAGTGGTACTGCTGTCCGATAGTGTCATGAATGCAGCAAGGTCCCAGAATCCTATTCTCTTTTCCTGTAGGGTGGGGGAAAAATTGTGCCATCTGTCTCTTCCTGCAATGTTTGTATCATGTCAACAGGCTGTACCCACAAGACCTTCTAACAATTGAAGTGGTATTTGTCTATATGACACACACTTGACCACTTACCTGAGCAAAATAAAACATTTGCAAACAGCTTCCTTCTGGGAAATGAATAATCAAATTTTACCACATTGTGATCTTGTTCAAGTAAAAATTCTAGTTCTTAGGTGCTGTAAACTTTATCCTACCTGAGGGTATCATCTCTGGTCTACTATAGTGAACTGGTAGGAAAACCCTCTGTGACTGAGATAATTTCATTTCAGACTCTGAAACTCACTGCAGAATACATCTCAGGATTCTCCTCTCAATGAGTTAGAACTACGGAAGGTTATGTCCCTGTTCTTTTCTGCCATACATTCATGGTTTCTGTGCTGGTTAGTTTTATGTCAACTTGACACAAGCTTGAGTCATTAGAAAAAGGAAACATGGCTGAAACAATGGTTCATCAAGATGGCCTTTAGGAAGCCTACAGGAAATTTTCTTAATTACTGATTATGTGGGAGGGCCTAGCTGTCGCACAAATCCTAAAATGGTCTTATAATAAAAATCCAGAGACAGATATTGTAAATGCTGAAAGATCAGAGAGACAAAGGAATAAGCCACTAGAGAAACTTCTCACCACTACCCAGTCCTCAGGCCGAACGGAAGGCAAGATCCTATCTCCATGAATCCTCTGACTGAAAGCATCTTAGTCCTCAGCTGGAAAGCTTCCAGATGAAAAGCTTCTATTTCCTGTCTCCCCATGCCTTATGCCTTACATACCTTTCTCTGCCCAGTCATATCAGTTCCTTCCTAGTGCTGGGATTAATGGCATGTGTGCTTTCCAAATACTGGTAGCAGAGGCATGAGATCTCAAGTACTGGGATTAAAGGTGTGTCACCACTGCCTGGCTCTTTTTCTCTCTAGACTGAACAATCTCATGTAGTTCAGGGTGGCTTTGAACTTACAGAGATCCAGAGGGATCTCTGCCTCCCCAGTGCTAGGATTAAAGGTGTATGCCATCACTGCCTGGCTTCTGTGTTTAATCTAGTGGCTAGCTTTGTCCTCTGATCCTCAGGCAAGCTTTATTTGATACAAAATATATCACCACACCTAGCCCATTATGGATGATGGGCTATCCCTGTGATTGTGGTCCTAGGGTGAAAGCAGGCTGAGCCAGCCATGGAGAGCAAGCTAGTGATCAGCATTTCTCCATGGTTTCTGCTTCAGTTCCTGCCACTAGGTTTTGGCCTTGACTTCCCTTTGTGAAAGAATGTGACCTGAGAATTGTAAAGTGAAATAACTCTTTCCTTCCAAAGTTGCTTTTGGTCATATTATTTTATCCCAGCAATAGAAACCTAATTAGTGTAGTTATCCTCCAGACTTTAAGTCTCCTTTATTTCAGATTTCTTCCAGTCTACAAGCTTTCCTATATCATTGTAAACAACCACTTTTGCAGAGGGGCAGATTTTGAGACAAGAATTTTTCTTTGTATGAAAACTTCCTTCAGTCCTTTTTATCTTTCTAGCTTGTGGGCCAAGGAAAATTGAAGCAGGCTGAAAGCAATGGGTACTTTTTATCTTTGTGGCCATGTCCTGTTAGGTCCAGAGTCTCAGGTTCCTGCTGCAGTTTCTTCTCTATAGCCAAGGTTACATCCCATTAGCTTATATGTGGAAATTAGATGTAACAGTAAGTTGCACTTGCAATAGCAACAGATCATTTCACTTTCCCTTGGGATAATTCAAATGTTAAGAGTTTTACTATATTAAACATTTTATAATCTGTAATTATAACTCAAAATAGTTTTAATATTGTTTACATGCTGAATAAATTAAAGAGAAAATTATTCACATTATGTTTCCTATGGATAATATTCTTAGTACCTCATAATTGTACAGTGCCTAATTATCTGGGTCTAGAGGCAGCACATCTTCTGATGAGTTTCCCAGGGCCTAGAGGGCAGAGAGGCAGCGCATCCTCTGGGGGTTCCCAGGGCTTACTACCCCCAGTTTGATCCTTCTCTAAGATGGCTGCAATCCTGTCATCTCAATAATAATATCAAGAAGAAAAAAATTACCTTAAATTCATTTACTGTATAAAAACAACAATGGAAAGTATGATCTACATGCATCAAAATGAAACATCTAGCTGTTATTATATGTCTACAGTTCTGTTGGGTGTTATTTTAGGATTCAAACAGGAGGTCAGAGGAGTATATTATCAATCTAGTTGCTGGCTTCTGTTTGCTTTGTTTCTGGTTCTGCTGTTACTGCGAGATAAATCATAAAGCCCTAAAAATCATTGTCCCTGCATTTTTCTCGACTATTTTTCACTGCATTTGCTGCATCTTTGATATTTAGCAATTTTAAATGATATTAGATGAATATCACAAGCTATGCCATTCACTGAGTTACTAACAAAATTTGCTTTTTATGAATAATATTAAGACAGAAAAGCAAAGAAGATAAAGAAAAGAGAGGAAGGAGGGGGGAAAGGCCACAGAGAGTAGACTATACTAATAACCGGGATTAGCCAGAGGTACTCTCATACAGACAGGAGTGTGAGTATTAAATGACCAATGCTTTCCAGCACCCTAGAAGGAAAGCATCCTGCATGGATGTAAGTAGCAGGTGAATTCTATTACTCACAGGCAAATAGACTTTCAACAAAATTTCACAGGATTGGAAGGCAGGTTACTTAAAAAGAACTAGATGTATTACAGCTTCTGGGAAGAACTGCCATCCTACGGATTATGCAAGAGCTTCCTGCAATTTTTTACATTTTATGGATATTTTCAGGGAAAATAAAAACTATATACTTTTTTTTCCCTGAAAAACAGAAGTAAAAAATAATCCCTTTGGAGAACTTCATATTTTTGTGTTTTATAGAGAACAAATTTTCCATGTAAGCATTTCTTGGGTGTGATAGTTTCATAGCTCACAGAGAAACATTAAACTTATATGTAATGTGGTTTTGCTCTTGACTTACAGGTTCAGAGGCATTTTAAACTCGATATTACTAAATGTAGATCATGATGCACTTCCAAAATTAAATGTTTGGTCAAAATTTAACTTTTAAATATGTATCATTATCATCTTCATAAAATTCCTGTGGAATAAACATGTTATTGCTATAAAAATATACTGATTGTCTCAGTAATTATGCTAACATGTTCTTCAATATTTTACAACTATGTTTGAGGGCCACTTTATGTTCATCATATGCTGACCTAAGTCCCATGTCTAAGTTCTTCTTGGAGTCAGTAGGTCCTCTGTACCATTTTTCCAAGACATATTTGCTAGTAAGTATATAATTTGCTTCCAAAAGTAATAAAACACTACGTGAATCTTACTAAAGTATGTTTGATTTGACCATGATTTTTTGTTTCTCTCTTGGGCATAAAGAGACTATCTAGCTGGGAAGGTCAGTAAGCAGGGAGACAACACAATTTCCTTCTTGAAGATGTGTGGTGGTCCATGCTTCTAATCCCAGAACTCATGAAGCAGGGACGAGAGGATCACAAGTTTGAGGATATTCTCACCTGCATACTCTGTCTGGAACAAGGAGAGACAAATAAAAGGAAAAAGAATAAAAAGTACAAATCGGAGGTACAAAAATCTTTTCAGCTCTTTTTCGAATGACTTTGTCTTTGTCATGAAACTTATTTAACAGTGGCTACATAATGTTCTTGTACCCTTTGCAGTATAAAGAAAAATATATTCAGCTATAATACACTACAAGTTAGGAAGAATGGGAGACCTTATTTGTATAAGCTAAACAGAATGGGATTCGATCTGGAAACAAATAAGTATAATGATGAATGTACAAGACAACATGATGTCACCAAAGAAAGAACTAGTTTTGGCATCAGCCAAACTTTTTAATTTTCATACTTGTTACTTGGTGAAATTAATTTTAGGGCTTCATTGGTGTCCTAGTTAGAGTTGTTATTACTGTTAAGAAATACCTGACTAAAAGCAAGTTGAGAAGGAAAGGGTTTGTTTGGCTTACATTTCCACATCATACAGCCCATCATCGAAAGAAGTTGGGATAGGAACTCAAACAGGGAATAAGCCTGGAGGCAGGAGCTAATTCAGAGGCCATGGAGAGGTGCTGCTTACTGAGTTGCTCCCTGTGGTTTGCTCAGCTTGCTTTCTTATAGAACCTAGGACCACCAGTCTAGGGGTAGCAACATCAATAATATGCTAGGCGCTCCTCCATCAATCACTAATGAAGAAAACGCCCTATATTTGGATGTTATGGAGGCATTTTGTCAATTGATTCCCTCTTTCAGATGCCTCTAGCTTGTGTCAAGTTGACGTAAAACTAGACAGGACAATTGGGAACAGGGCTTAGTAATAGCTTCCTAACTCTATTATTGCAACAAATAAGCAGTGTGTGTGGTTCATTTCAGAGTGAGTGTTTCTACAAGAATGGTGAGAGAGTGAGAATCTCTATCACCTCTCATTGAATGATGCTGGCATTGACTTTCTTCAGATAAATCTCAAACACCTGCTCATTGTTTTGTTCCAGTGGAGACAAAAAACTAAATGATTAATGGTTACTTATCCTTCTGCTGAGAAAAGCAGATAAAAAAATACCTCTTTATGCAAAGATTGTCACACCTCATACCATCTCTGGCAGGTACATGATAGGTCTATGTGAAGAGGTCTGTGTGAAGAGCTAGTCACCTATCACATATTGTTTGAATATGTAAGGGCATAGGAGAGACATTTGCCTCTTTCTTTGTTGATATTTAACATAGAATTCTCTCGTGCATGATTCATTTTTCTCTATATATCTTCAAAATAGATCCCCATTATTTTCCTGAATATTTATTGCTGCAGCTGGAATGATAACAAGGTTCTCAAATTCATGTCACCTATAATATGACATCTACATGATATTGTTGACTGTAACTGATTTTGCCTAAAAATAAACAGGCAAAAATGCCTGCTCTTCTTTTTATTTCTTTTTTTTTTTTGGTTTTTCGAGACAGGGTTTCTCTGTGTAGCTTTGCGCCTTTCCTGGAACTCACTTGGTAGTCCAGGCTGGCCTCGAACTCACAGAGATCCGCCTGCCTCTGCCTCCCGAGTGCTGGGATTAAAGGCGTGCACCACCACCGCCCGGCCTTTCTTTTTATTTCTAAGGAATAGAACTGCACCATCAAGAATTCCACCAGATGCAAGAAAGCTGGAACATGGAGAATCCAACTGCACCCACTCCCCTCCTCTATAAATTATTATTTAAGTATTGCATGCTTATCCTCTTTAGTAGCAGATAGATGATAACTTAGAAGATGAGATGAACTGCTTTGCTTGAGAAATGTAGTGATTAGAAAATGAGGTTCTATGTCACTAAGTAGAAATTTTAGGCATACTCTCTTTCAAGAAAGATCTAAATTTTAAATAGCCACTTTGATAGATTTCTTATTTCATGTTCATAAATTATATTAAAGATTAAAAGTATTATTCAGATATCAGAGTTTTGTCTAATGGGCTTCAAAGAATATGTGCTGAACAATAATTTCCATATTGTAATTAAACAGTAAGAAATAGTAATTATCTAATTCTTTGATGATAGACACAGTCATTGACAAGTAGAAGAATGTTCTAAGTTAGCTGGTCTTAATCCACTTTTTGATTTTTCTTGATCATACTGAATATGCTTTTCTGCACATGGGAAATTAAAATTTTAAGACCAGAGTGTTTGTATTTTGTTTCATATTGTAAATGGTTTTGTTAATTGAATTTTGTAAGAGCTAATCAATTGTTTTCTTTAAAGCTGAGGATGAGGAAGTAAAGTTAATCTTTCTCTCTTTTAGAAATGAAGGCCAAAGATGTTATGTGAGGAGTAAACATGCATCATTTTATTCTCTGTAAAACTTCTCTAATCATTTATCCTATTCAGTGGAAACACATTCACACAATACATGCACCTTCACACAGACATACATGCACATACACATGAGTATGCAAAACAATGGTTTAAAATATAATCTAAACATATAATTATGATTTTTAATTGTAACCCTACAGAACCTCTACAATTAATTTCCTATATTGACTTAACTGTAAGTTTAATTCTTTTTGTCATAAATTAATAAGCTCATTAGTATGTTACAGGCTTCCTTATATATGAATCAATGAAGAATGAAATAGATCATTATTTTAAATGAAAATGATGTTTTCTACTCCTCATGATTATTGACTCTAAGCTGTAGCTGCAGTGGCCATCCAGACACTATCCATTCACTTATTCACCCATTCATTTGTTGGTTTACTTATTCAGCAACATTCATTCAACAAACTATTTTGAACAACATTTTATGAATCCTGAAAAGTCTCATAAATTTATAGAATGCAATTAAATTGATGTCTTATTGTCTCTCTAAATATCTTTAGGGAATGGGGCACATAAGTAGGTTTTCTAAACCAATGTGTCATTGTGATCTTATGGGATAGTTGATGAAATGCACCTAACCAAGCTTGGGAAAGAATAGATAGGCTTTCTAAAGAGGATTTTACTGAACAAAGTGTAAAAGGATAGGTAGCTATCAGCCAAGTGAAATGAGGATGGTTACAGTGATTATACTCTAGTATGATGGAGCACTTTTATCACAGGGAAAGGGAAGATGGAGGACTAAGTGTTGGTACTCTGCAGTGCTGTGTGCTTTAATGAGACACTGTAAAAGGAGAGGGGAGGGGGAAGGAGCTATATCAAGATGGCCTTGGATGGCCCAGCTGAAAAATATGGATGCAACTGAGTAAGTGAGTGTAGGACAAGGCATACTTTTTTTTCTTCAGAAACAATCTGTGACATATTTTCTTTGTGTAAGTGCATTTAATTCTCTGCCATGACTGACATTTCTTTGCCTCTCTGACTAGAAGCAAAGAAGATGTACTGCCTGCAGCTTACCAGGAGTGTATAGTCTAGTCAGAGTTCTTGAAATAAAGTTACTTTTCACTTTTCCTGAAAAAAAAAATGTGTGACTCTATGGGCTGGTCAGCACTAGAAGGCAATTTTTCTTGCTTGTCAATCTAGTGAGCTTTCTATTAACTATTTTATGGTGATATTTTATTTGTACTGAAATGTGATTTTATTTGTATGTTAATAAATAAAGTTGCCTAGGGGTCAGAGCTAATAGCAAACCATAGCAGAAGCTGGGTGGTGGTGGCGCACACCTTTAATCCGGATCACATGACGGGTAGATCTCTGTGTGTTCAAGGATACAGCCAGCATGGAGACACACACCTTTAATCTCAAGACCAACCATAGCAGGCCTGGAGGTCTGTATAGACAGGCAGTGATGAGGAGGTCATGTGATTGGGTTTACAACCAGTGAGAAGGCAGAACAGAAAGTCAATAAAAAGACAGATACACAGGAAGTAGGTCTCTTTCTGAGGGGAAGGATGACAGTGGCAGTAAAGGGTAAGAAAGGGTTTTTAGTATCAGCTCTTAGCTACTGCTCTGACCTATTGGGCTTTTAACTCTGCATTTAGCTCTGTGTTTCTTATTTAATAAGACTGTTACATCTACACTATTTCATGTGCCATTTCATGATATACATAGTCACACACTAATGGGTTGATCCCCGGAATCAAAGGAGTCCTCAGTGGTAGAGTCTAGACTGTTAATTATACTTTTAGATAATTAGTATCATGTCTTATAGGAAAAGATTTTCGTAGAACCCAGAGGCAAACTTCCTTTTGCTATTTCCTCACTCACCATAAAGAGTCAGAAAACTGTAGTTAACTTTAAAATAATTTGACTGTGAAAATCCTCAGGGTAAGAGGAAAATACCAATAGTAATTAGCATCTTAATTACCTAGGATGTACCTACAATAAATTCAGGATATGGAATTGCCAAAGAAACATAAAAGAAAATGGGAACTTCTCTAAGTTGCCTGTCTTCCCCAGAGAGTTTTTCCCTCTTGAGTTGGCAGAACTCTTGCCTTCTGTACGGGCTCATCTTCAGGAAATGGTGAGTGATGTTCATCTCTGTTTCATTTACTTTCAAAAGAGTTATATATGATTAAAAGCAACGCTTCTCTCAAAAGCAAAAACCTTTTTTTCCATGAACATGTTAAAATAGCTTATAGTACATACAATGATTCTTATATCTGCAGAAACAGAAAAAACATAAAAATTGGTTAATTTTTGTGGCAAGTTGCCTTGTTGGAATTCAAAACTGTGAGTATATGGAGGACATCCCCTTTTTTCTGTTTTTGGAAGAATCCCATACATCTTCAATTTAAAAAAGCTTTTCTTCTTTTTTGTATCAGGAGTTATTTCAAGACTAAACTATAGATGCTAGCCATTGTTAGCACAGCACATATCTCAGATTTCCTAGGACAATGGGAGTATAACAGGTACTGTCAGTGAGCTGCCTGTAGCTCTTCAGATCTTCGAGCCAGCTCTATGCACACCTCCCAGTGTGACTTTTGTCCAAATTGCTAGCTCTTGTGTCTGATGGTGGGATGACAGCTCTCAAGCTCCTATGACCCACTTTAGCTGAATACAGAGAGCTGGAAGTGACTCCAAATCTGTGTTCTTTTGGAGCTGTTCTGAACCAATGGCTTAGTAAAGGCCTTTGAAAAAAAATCATATTGAAACCTACTATTGTAGAAGTTTCCTGAAATATTTACATATATATATATATATATATATATATATATATATATATATATAAGCAATTTAGGTGGAGTCACCATATAATGGAGAAGACAATATTCCACTTAGAATTTCATACCACCAAGTATAACTCAGTGCCAGGAACGCGATACATCTTGTTTAATCATTATCTAAAGGGGTTCCACAAGCCCCTCAAATACCACAGGCTACTGCTGAAGCTAGTGATTAGTCTATACAACCTGATGGTAAGGCACTATTGCTGAAAACACAGCTTACTATGTAACTGAATGTGGACAAATAAGCTGGTGCCCAGCTAGAGGCTTCACTCCTCCTAACTATGATTCATGGTACTGAAGGGACTTTTCATGCTCCCTAAAGAGAAGTAATCATCAATATCACCCGCCTATAAACTATTCTGTTGTGGAATATTAGTTTAAGATGTGTTACATTCCTTTATACTGTGGAATATTAGTTTAATGATGCAAAGATGTGTTGCATTCATTTATGTTGCATTTGTTTAATTCTGTAAAGATGTACCTAAAACATCTAATTGGTCTAATAAAGAGCTGAATGGCTAATAGATAGGCAGGAGAGAGAAATAGGTGGGGCTGACTGACATATAGAGTGAATAAATAAGAAGAAAATCTAGAGAAGAAAAGAAAGAGGATATTATGGGAATAATCAACCGCTATTTAGTTATATTTAGGTCCACTCTATGACATGCGACTCCTACTTGTCATGTTAATATGGCCAGGAACTTGAGAATCCATGGTCATGGGCCTATTATTCTGCTAAAGTAATATAGCAATTAAATGACTCGTAATGACTCCTAATAATATATTGCTATACCCATAGATCAGTGCCTCACTCAACCCTCATCAGAAAAACTTCATCTTCCAGTAGATGGACACTAACATAATTAACTCACAACTTAACAATGTGCAGAGAGTAAGAGAGTTTGGAGAACTCATCCATAAATAGGAAGTCTCCATCAAATGTCTCTCTTCACATCTCAAGTATCTTAGTGGAAGAGGAAGTGGAACGATGCAAAAGCCAGAAGAAATAAAAGACTACAAGGAATTTCCCTTACGGACACAGAGATGGATGCATATATGAACTCAAGAGACCGTGCTAGCACATGCTAGAACTACAGAGGTTCAAACCAGAAAAAATACCATCACTGAGAGGGGGAAGTGAACACAAACCCCACCTCTAACCAAGGAACTATTTGCAATTGATTCCTGTGGGAAAGGAAAAATCAGTTTATCCAAAGGAGTGTCACTGGGTGCCAAGAAGTAGTTGGTCAACACAAAACGACCTCCATGATTCCTTTGGATTTTCATTTGTTTATTTTGGTAGGCTTTTGTTTCATTTTGTTTTGGATTTGTTTAAACTTGTTTGTTGTCTTTATTTTGTTTCTTTATGGAAAGAGAAAAACAACATGAAGTTGTGTGGGTTGGAAGATAGAGATGATCTAGGACCAGTCAGGGGAGAAGAAAAACATGATCAAAATATTAAAAATTAGAAACAAAAATAACCTAAAACAAAAAAATACTTGTGTCTTTCATCTAACCCAACCTCTTAGGCATGGCCTCTCTGGAGAGAAATGCCTTTGACTAAGGTGGCCAAATTTAGAAAATAAAAATAGAACATCAAGAGAGATTTTTTTTTTTAGAGTGAGTATGCTCCATACAATGTTTCAAACATGTTTGCATGCAATATATATATATATCTCCTTACCTTGTTAGATTTGCCTGGATGGGATAATCTTGCTTGGCTTCTTTCTTTTTACACTTTTCTGTTCTATTCTCAGATATTTCAGGGAATACATCTGCATAAATCACTTGAAAACAAATAAGGGTCTGTTTCTGAGAAGTCTAATCTGATATAGCCAAGGATACCTGTCATCTTCTCATAAATATTAATAACTTCCTCTTCAAATATTCTTGTTTGAATAAAAAAAGTCTACATTCACTAAAGCTGTTTTGAGAACATGACTTATTGAGGATACTATATTATGCTCATAGGAAAGTAACAGAGATCATTACTGCATATGAGAGGGAGAACTGGTGACATGACGATAGAGAAGAGGTTTTGCAAGAACCGAGCCTGGTGTTAGACCTGACACTTCTAAAAGAAGTGGGGATGCTAAGCCAGGTCCCTAAAACCCATGAAGGTCTTGTAGGACAGTGACTGGTTACTGTGAATGAAAGGCTTGATGCTATAACCAAGAGTTTATGTTTTTGTCAAAGCCTCATGACTAAGTCTGTTTCATAAATGGTTGCTGAAGAGCCAAGCTATTAAAGCTAAATAGCTTTGGACAATTCTTCTGTCAGCAAACTGAAACCTCCAGTGAGGGGAAACTTCTACACACGGCCGTGACCTGGGCATAGGTTGCCTTAACAATGACAAGTCAAGTTTATGCATCACAGGGACTGGAAACAAATGACATTTAATTCCATTTAAATAAAATAAGTAACATGACTTTTATTGATATTTCTAAGTTTATAACAATAATTATACACTTTTGATAGAATTTCATAATAGAGTCAGTATTGGCTTCCTTCTCAAGTTTTCAATAGAGTCAGTACTCAAAGTGGCCAGCATACAAGCTATGCATTTATTCAAAATTATGGAATTGAATTTGCTTTCTTGAACTGAACTATAGATAGTACATAGTGGTCCTGAATCTAGTAAGTTTTGAAAGTGGTTCAAATATTTAAGGCTTAGAAATGGTTTTGCAAATATTTAGAATTTCAAATTAAATATAATCAAATAAATACTATGCTGTTTTACATTATAACATCAAAAATTTCATGTATGTTGGTGGGGGTAGAACTGGGAAATTTGGAGGGAAAAATGGGAGATAGATGTGATTAAAATAAAACATATATCTGTAACATTTTCAAACAAAAATATTAAAAATTCACAATGAACCTAAAGTCAAAATGAGATTAATCTTTATTTAATAGGATATAAATTCAGTTGCATGAATAGGATTATATAAAACAAACACAAAAGGCCAAAGAATACATTTCCCATTGATTTAAAGGAAGAGTTTGTGGGAGTGTTTGGATAGAGAAAAGAAAAGGGAAAAATGGTATAATTATATTATATTTTCAAACAATAAAATAATTTTCAAAAGAAAAATGTAGTATTAATTAGTTTTCTTAGCTGAATTAGCATCCTATGACCTTAATATTTAAATGCATTTAATATCCTACAGTCAGTACTTTCTCAATGAAGCAATAAAATTTAAAGGTTAGAAGGCATGATGGACAGTCTTTATTCTAATATCAGACATATGACACTTAAAGCTAATGGAAAACATCATTCTCAGCCACAGCAAATGAGCCCTACCAACATAATGAACTGCTGATATCAGCTGGGAAACCATCTTGAATGTCAGGGGATATGCTCTTCATTTGCAGTGTTTGATTGTTCAAATAAATATTTAATGAAAATATTATTAGACTATTCAGCTGAGTGAAATAAACTGATGGTACAAGTAGCTAAAGAAACTGACTTAATATTCACTAAATGAAGTGGCATAATAATTTATTTTGCATATTATATGAGTCTTCTGAGAGGTTTTGTACTTTTACACTTCCTAGCAGTGTTTAAAAGGTGTCATTACTGCTGTAAGTACGGGATTTTAAGGTGTTTTTATGGTTCATGGAAACATAGAATACATTTTACAAGGAGGCAGAAGACCATCATCCACAATTTGCTTAGCAGAAATAAAGTGCCTCTCATTCTGAAGGGTGGCTTTCCTTTAATACAGCTTTACTGAATTGTGCCATAAATGTTAACTTTATGCTACATAAAATTACACAAAGACATTCTCAAGAGTAGAGATTAAATAATTAAACAGATAAGGAACAACTCTTGAAAGTCTCCTGTGAGCTTTGAATTTTCAGAAAAAAAATGTGGATTATCTAGTTTGAGTCATATATATTTTTAAATGCTATTTTAACATTCAATCTGGAAGTAAATGTAGAAACAGGTCTTAGAGAAGTATTACAAATTTAAGATACTTCTACATGCAGCATATATGTAGCTTTTATAAAATAAGGATCATGTAAATATATGAAGAAAATAAATTATAATGAAAAAGAAAAATGTATTTTAATAACATACTTTGAAAATTAGTCAACAGAAAATGATACTCACTTTTATAAAAAGTTAGAAAATAAGGCAATATTGGAGAGTAGAGAATGTTTATGTGTCTATTTTTGCACATTCACATTTGTGGTGTTTTTGATCCAGTTTACTCCCAAGGTACAAAAGAAGAAAATCTTATTATTTCATTTTCTTTTTCTGTTCTCCTTTTTAAAAATTTTGTTTATTTTATGTATGTGAGTGCTCTATCTGCATCTTTGACTTTATTCCCACAGAGGGCATCACATCCCACTATATAAATGGTGGTGACCCACTCTGTGGCTGCTAGGCATTGAACTCAGGACCTCTGAGAGAGCAGCCAGTGCTCTTAATCAGTGAGCCATCTCTCCAGTCCAATCTCACTATTTCTTAAGGATGAGACATCTCAAACATTTCTCAAGCTTGTTTTCATTCTCACGATTTGTTGGGAAACTAAGGCAGTAAATCTACTCACAGAAACAGATTTAAGAGACTGCTTAATGAAAACAATAATAATGTTTAATGCTTCAGTCTGTGACTTCAGCAGCTTGTGGCATAAGTGAGCTGTTCAGAAGTGGACAGAAGTAGAAACAAGAGGTCAAAGACTATTCTTTCAGTCAGGAGGAATATCTCCAGAAGGAGCACACATGATGGATGACTGTGATGAACCCATCAGATAGAGGAAGACTAGAGTATGAACATCTCTTTCCATAAAGCTCACTGCATAATTCAACTTGGAAAGCACTGTTTAGAAAAATCCCTGCAAAAAGCAGCATTAGGGTTAATCCTGAGACGTTGGAGAACACTGAAAACTATGTGTTAAATGAAGGGAAGACCACAGGCTACCTTTAAAGGATATTCTATTTTTCAGTGCTCTGGTATTTCATTTTCATTATTTTATGATAAATTTATTTAAGTTAGCAATTTACTGTGAGACTATTTTTCCATTCATTTATATGCTGTGGGATGTCCTGTATGCTGTGAATCTATGTGCTCTGATTGGCTGATAAATAAAATGCTGATTGGCTAGTAGTCAGGCATGAAGTACAGGTGGGATAAGCAGACACAGAGAATTCTGGGAAGAGGAAGGCTGAGTCAGGAGATGCCAGCCTGCTGTCCAGGGAGCAGCATATAATGGCACACAGGTAAAGCCATGGAACATGTGGCAACATATAGAATAACAGAAATGGTTTAGTTTAAATGTAAGAGCTAGTCAATGGTAGGCCTGAGCTAATGGCTGAGCAGTTTTAATTAGTATAAGCCTCTGTGTGTTTACTTGGGTCTGAGCAGCTGTGGATTGGGTGGGACACAGGAAACCTTTCAGCTAATTTATAATTTATGTTGTGTGTGTAGGTTAGAGGACTACTTGTTGTAGTTGGTTCCGTGTTCTGAAGATTAAGCTTAGGTTCTCAGTTTCAAGCTCCTACATTTGGCTGCTGAGCCATCTTACAGGCCAATTCACTCTTAATGGTCTCTCAGTTTTAACTTTTTGAAATGTTTTAAAAAATTTTAAGGTAATGACAATCTTAGATATATGTCCAACTTTAAGCTTAGAGAAAAAGTATTCAGATTGATTTGGGAGGCAATATAGGCCTGCCAGTGTAGTGAAAGACCATGGGGAAAAGAGCATATTTACCAGAGAACCTGTAAAATCACTACATAGAACATTTACTATTAGAAGCCCTACAATTAGATGAAATATTTGGTTGGATCAATGTTTTAATAAGTAATTTTCACTAATGTGATTGGGCTAGATCTGCTATATAATCTTAATTTGTAGGTGGAGATTTCCTGTCCTGGCAGCCATTCCCAAATAACCATTTAGAGACTTAATATTAATTATAAATGTGTAGGGGTGGTTGTCTGTGCTTTACCACTGAAGCACTGCCCCTAATTGACAGCAGGTAACCACAAGGTACCTTACCCCCCAACCCTGGGAAGGCGAGATATGGACTCCTTAAGACCAGGGATGAAACGTGCTTGCTCTTGCTTGGCTACCTCATGGTCTTGGACACTGGATGCTGGTGCTGCGGATCAAGGCAGAGTTCTCCAGAGAACCACATTGGACAGCGTCCCACCCACCTTGGATCCTGCAACTAACTCCTTTATGCTTATTGTGAGTTAACTCAGAATAAATACCTTTGATTGTCAGATAGACTCTGTGGAAATTCCTCATTATAAATGCTTGGCTAATAGCTCAGACTTGTTATTAACTAGCTCTTACAACTTCATTTAACCTATTTCTATTAATCTGTATGTTGCCCCAAGGTTTGTGACTTTTACCTCTCCTATACATCTCGCTAGGGATTTCTCTCTCTTCTCCTTTCTTCCCAGGATTTTCTCTGTCCTGAAGATCCTGCCTAGCTATCTGCCAATCAGCTTTTTGTTAACAATGAGAACAACATGTCTTCACAGTGTATAAAAGGATTATTTTGCAGCATTTTTTGTTTGTTTAATTAAAAAAGAAGGTTTTAACTTTAACATAATAAAATTATATACAACAAAAACAGTTGTCAAGTTACAATATCCAGTCCATTTGTATTTGGCAACTATTCTATTATTTATTTTATCTTTGTGAGTCTTAAGTTTTATACCTAATTTATCTTTTTATTGTAACTAAGGAAAACTTAAATCTAATTATTTATTCTTTAATCCCTTAAAGACCCTAGAAAAGTGTAATGTTACCTAACGATGGGGACATCTGGCTGCCTGGACAGTCAGCCAAAGTTTCTTTTTTCACAATGTTGGGATATCCATATATGGTCTACAGGCCTACTATATCTGACATTTTTGAGAAGCAAGGGATTTTAAAGGACTGTTCTACCTTGTCTTGGCAAAGTTTGGCAGTTGCTTCTTTTGCATCCTGTTGGTCCAGTTTGGACAATAAACTGTCAGCAACTGAGGCAAGGACATTTTTTCCCAAAATGGCTCTCTTTTGCAATAAAGAAAATAAACTCCATATGGAGTTTCTTTGATGCCTGTAATCCTTTTAAGAAGTAAAGTGGCACTCTCAGGAGCAGATGTGTCTCCTGACATTGTCATGAAAAGCCTTAATTAGATGCCATATTCTATATGTCTTTGAAGTGTTTGAAGACCATCTATCTAACTAAATATACCTGTGTATGACCTTGAAAATATACCTAATATGACTGTAAGTTTGACTATTATAAATGACTATTAATCTGTATTTCTTAATTATAGATTACATTTTTAAATGACCTACATAAACACAATACCCCAAATGAGTAGAAACATAATTATGGTATGACAAAATTAACTTTAAATTTGTATCAATAAACCACAATTCATACCAATGTAAAATATTTTGAGATTAATACTTGTTTTTTGGATTAATGGAGATTCAATAATTTACCTTTCCACCCATCATTCCTATATTATATCCCCCTTTCTCCTTTAGAAAGAGAACTTTGAATTTGACTCTGTTGTTTAGCTTTCTTTTTTATTATGACCTATAACAACTTGTAACCAACCCCCCTAAACAATGAAAAGCATCCATAATCCATTGAATAATGAAATTGTGGTTAAAAAAAAAAAAAAAAAAAAAAAAAAAAGCTTTCTCAGGTCTTATGTGGATGCAGGTGCCAGATGTTTGGGCCATTTGTAGGCAGATTTTTTTTTTTTAATTTATTTATTTTTTGCACATCAAACATTGGTGCATTTGGAGTAACTGTAGTCAAATTAAAGGAAGTAGAAAAGAATAAATCAAAACAAAATATCTCTTTTGTAGACTAGGGCATTAGAAGTTTATAATTTGGAATTAGTTTTTACCAACAAGGTAAGGTCTAATCTTCAGTTGGTTAGTCAAGGAAGACCTTTGTTAATGTTGACACCATTAAGTAACACTAGTGAAAAGACTTAAAAATGTAAAAATGCAATATGGACACATGCTCACAAACACACATACAGATACAGATTTAATTCAATCTACCTAAGAGTTATTGCCCCTAATTCTAATGATTATTAATATCGCCTGAAATATTAATTATCAGTGTTTTTTTAAATTAATTCATTTATTTATTTATTCATTTTTTATTAAGAAATTTTCTACTCACCCTACATACCACCCACAAATCCCACCTCCTCCCTCCCAAGCCACCCCCCCATACCCACATGCTCCAAATCAAGGTCTCCCATGGGGAGTCAGCAGAGCCCTGTACACCAAGCCGAGGCAGGTCTAAGCTACTCCCTGCCACACCAAGGCTGCGTAAGGTGCCACACCGCAGGCACCTGGCTCCCAAAAGCCTGCCCATGCACCAGGGACAGATCCCAATCCCCCCACCCAGGTGTCCCCCAAACAGTTCGGGCTAAACAACTGTCTCCTGTATCCAGAGGGTCTAGTCCAGTCCCATGGGGGCTCCATAGCCGCTAGTCCACAGTTCATGGGTCTCCACCAGTGTGGCCGGTCATCTCTATACGTCTACATATCTTCCCATCATGATCTCAACGTCCCCCACCCGCAGAATCCCTCCTCTCTCCCACCGACTGGATTTCCAGAGTTTAGCCTGATGCCCAGCTGCAGATCCCTGCATCCACCTCCATCAGTCACTGGATAAAGGCTCTATGATGACAGTTAAGGTATTCACTAGACAGGTCACCAGAGTAGACCAGTCCAGGCATCCCCTCAGTCACTGCCAGAACTCCAAGGTTGGGTCATCCCTGTGGATTCCTAAGAGCTCCCCGGCACCCTGCTCTTCCTACTCCCATGATGTCTTCATCTATCACAGTATCTACTTCCCTGCTCTCCCACTCCCATTTCCCTATGTTCTCATCCCCCATTCCTTGCCCTCCACCCCCCCACACACATACCCCTAGCATGCTCATGCAGATCCCATCCACTTCTACTTCACTGGGTGATACCTGTGTCCCTCCCAGGATCCCTCCCTGTCAGCTAGCCTCCCCAGAGCCATGGGCTGCAGTCTGGCCATCCCTTGCCCTACATCTAGTATCCACTTATGAGTGAGTACATACGATGTTTGTCCTTCTATCAGTGTTTCTTTTAAACATAATGAATAGAATTTCAGAATTTGTGTCCAGGAGTAGGGTAGGGCTGTAATGGAACTGTCCACATTGTTTTTGGGGAAAATTGTAAAAGTGCATTGAATCTGGAGCTGGAAAAGTCATTGATACCCTTGTAGGAGCTTGGAAGACAATACTGAGAGAAATTCAGACAGTGAAGCCTAGCTTGGGAAACTTCAAAGCAAAGACTCTATTGGGAACATTCATATGATATTTAGTATTAAAAATATGTTTGCGGGTCATCTAAAACTGAATAATCAAATGTAATTAGCACTACTAAAGTGAAACCTCCTAGAAAAATGGATGTTGAGTAGCTGAGGCTGAAAAATTGGTTGTAATCAATAAGAAATCAGTGTCATTAAGGTGAAATCTTTTGTAAATAGGACATGTTTCCTAGGATGATAACACAAAAGACATAGTACAAGGAGCTAAGGCTGCATCTCAAACTGGCAGTTGAACTTAGCAATCTGTAAGAATCTTCCATGATGTTCTGGTTTTGAATGCAGGAAAAATGCAAGAATGAAGAGGTCATGGACAGTGACTGAGTCATGTGTCACATGCTAGTGCCAGTGTCCAAAGAGAGGTCAAAAGAGGCCACTAGTGAAGATGCAATATCAGATCCAGGTGAGACCCCAGGATATTGGAGATGCAAAGACCATGGAACATCTAAGGAGACAGGTGTGAAGTGGAGTTTGCCTGAGCATTCAAGACAAATTATTTGTGTTGCAAATGATAGAGACAGAGAAGTAGGGATACTAAAACCTATTGGCATCCAAAAGTTTGTCTTAGCTATCAAACATTGAGTGATTTATACCTTTAAAGTTTGAGTCTGTTTTGATTTTATTGCAATTGTGACCTGCTTCTTCCTCTTTTAAATAAATAAAGAAAAGCACACAGCTTGCTTTTGATTTTTCAGGAACCCACAGTTAAGATACTTTGAGCTTCTTAAGTGTTGGAAGTTTTAAAGACTGTAGGGCCTTTTAATTTATAGTGTATTTTGTAATACAATATTAGCATGAGATCTTGGGGACTGAAGAAGAAAGGAAAGAATAAGGTTTAAGAGTGACGTGTTTGTATGTTAAATTGACAAGGGTTAAAGTATCTTGGCTAGTTTCTATCATCAATGATATGTCTTAGTGTCAACCTACAAGAGAGAATCTTAGTTTAGAGTTGCCTTTACCAGATTGGCCTGTGAAAGATTTTCTTGATTGATGATTGATGTGGGAATTATAAGCCCATTGTAGATAGCATTTTGATTAGGTAGATGAGTCTGAGTTGTATAAGAAAGCTAGTAGAAAAAGCCATAGAGTGAGCCAAATGGTAGTCCTCCTTTGCTTCTGTTTGTGCTTGAGTTCCTGCTTGAATTCCTTTGGTGATGGATTGTGACCTGGAAGTGTAATACAAATAAATCCTTTCCTTTCCAAGTTACTGTAAGTCATAGTTCATTTATGTTTGTTTGTTTGTTTGGCATCAACAGAGTAGTAAGTATAACAGAAATTGAGTACAATACCTGTGCTATTTCTGAGCAGGTTCAGTGTACTATGTGTGGGGGCCCACAGAGGTTTCCTAGTGAGATCTGAGCTTGCTTTACCCAGCAGGGGTGCATTAGAGAATTGCTTGACCACCTGTGTGGTTACCAGGTGATTAGAAGCATCTACACTTGACTGTGCTGGGGGGGGGGTGTCTTTTGCTCCACCCCTTGGCATTCCTATAAAAGGCCCTTTAGAAGATACAGAAGGGGCCAGTAGATATTGATCCAAGCCCTCCAGAGGCTATTCTGTGTTTCTATCTGTTTCTCTCCCCTCTATTCTTCTAACTAAATATTGCTTACTCATCCCTCCTCAAGAGTACCCTGGGAAAATAGTGGGAGCTGGTCTCCCACAAAGAAATGGATAGGCTTTCCTCAGTTATGGCAATGAGAAATTGTTAAGATGAATCACCAACCCTTTTCTTCATGAATTTAGATAATTTATTTAAGCAGTTACAAAAGCATTCCATATTTTCTCACCTAGGCCAAGAAAAAAAATAATAATGTAGACTATTCTTTTTAACATTTTTCTGTAATACTAATATGTGCCCAGGGGTAAATCTCCTGAGATAATGAGTCTACTATTTCATGTTACTAAGGGAATTGAATAGAAAAATACTAATGAAAATCAATACACTGAACTCCAGGTAAAAAGCTCATAATTTGTTCCTGGAAAGGAATGTAAAACTGAGTCTGGACACTGTAGCTTAATATGTAAGCTTACAAACTACAATCCTGTAATGTAGAACAGGATCAATATAGATAAGTGAAAAGTTATTTTTGCTTCAAAGAAAAAAATGTGCCTAGTACGTGTCTAATATTTGGACATTAATTTTGACACAGAGAGGATTTTATGAGAGTTCTTATCATTTCATGTCATTCCACGAACTCACAGATTGAATCCCAAATGTACAATGTCATGTTGTTCTCTATTTCCAGTGAATAAATAAACTTAAGAAACAGAAGCACAAACCCAGTCACATATATTGAGGGCTGCTGTGATAGCAAAGGTCACAGAATTAAAAAATGGTCTCATCTAAAGCAGAACATGCGGATCCTGCTTCTGTGTAGTTATTGAATAATAGGACTCACCTGTTCACTGTGACTTTTATGCCTTTGCAGCTGAAGGCAGCAGGGTGAATCAGATACATTTTCAAGGCTCTTCTCTGTCATATAACTCTTCAAGATTGATTCAATATATTTTAAGAAGCATAATTCAAAAATCAGAAGGTAGAGACATACATAGAATTGTTGTGAATACAAATCATTTCTGCTATATTTACAGATGTGGATGGATGGTGGACCCTGAGCTTTGGATTTCTTACTTTTGTCAAATTTCTATGAAGAAGAATACAAAATTCCACAATATATTAAACTTTCTGATAGTTTTATTTTGTTATATTGACAAAGTCTTGGGTAATATTAAAAGGCATTTTGATGTACTTCATTAAGAACAAGCATTTTTGAGATAACAACAAGCAATACCATTTCTTTTATAGACAAATAAATGTTGTTGATTGTCAGTAGTGAAAATATTTATTAATTTGTTTTATTTGAGTAATTTTCAGGCAATAAAGATCTTATCATTAGAAAATGTAAGGAAAATCGAACTCTGAATGAAAGGCTCTCTGTGGTAGGGGTGAGATGATGACATACATTTAATACTCTTATATCAAATTCTCCTGCAAAGTAATTAGAGATTTTACTACCATTTTTATTTGGCAGGGGTGGGGGGGTGGCTACAGTTTACTCAGAGTACAATGAAAGGAATTTTAAACTATACATTTTGCTGTATCATGGTACTTTTCCCATGTTTTTTTCAAATACTTGTTTGCCTCATTATATTTTTACGGCACATGCCGTTTTCCTTTTATTTCCTTTTGAATGAACATAATGAAATGGATGATGAGAATGCCTGAATGTCAGAATATCAATATGTGGATTTAAACATTGGTTTAGAAAGATGATCTTCCATATGGTAGAAATTAAAAATTGTGTCTTCATTTTTATTTATAAAAGTAGGAATATCCCTACACTTCAAACTTAATATGATCAGGAAAACCAGGCGATAAAGTCTGGATTACATCAACAAAATCCCATCATGTACACGAACTGTTGGTACTGATTGATAAGTGGAAGCAGTAGTCACCTTGTGCTTACTTTTGCTACTTTTGTCTGCCGGTAATTTCACCACTGTGCCACTGAAGATAACTGTGAATTCATTAACAGCACTCTCTCTGGCCTGATACGTCTGCCTCTATTTGAAATTGTTTCCAGTAGATGGTGAATTCTGTAGCATAACTAAGGTAGGCTGCCTTATCATAGCAACTATGATTGCTTTACTGATGGACATTATGGAAAGTTGCATTAGTTTAAGACACGAAAGAATGTTGTTTATTTTTAAGAAAAATGAAATTTAACTAGCAACAGGAAACTGATGTATGTGTAAAATTTTAATATTAACAAAACACTATGAAATCTGTTTATATTCTACATAGAAAATTATAAAAGCATTTTTCCTCACTAAAAGAAATAAAATGTCATTGTTGAAGACTTTACTAGCTTACCTAACTTCATAGATTTCAAATTTGCTTTGTTCTTGTTTACTCTGACTTTATATTTTTGCTCCATTTGGCTTTTTAGATGTTGATGCATGACTTAGCATCAGAGAAAAGTAATCCAGGACACTCAGGGCATGATTGTACAGGGATCACACCCATGTCATTACCCTGCTATTTCAGAGATTCTGGCCCATACTTTGTCTGTATATTTTTTTCTCTCTGGCTTTCTTTAAGCATTTGGCTTTGTGCACTGATTTTGTTTTGTTATTATTATTATTTTGTGTGTATATCTGTATTGTATATGTGTGTATGTGTGTGCATTTGTGTAGGTGCATGCATATGTGCAGATGTATATGCACTTATGTGTGTGGAGGCATTAGGCTGATGTCAGGAGTCTTCCTCCATGCCTCATTACCTTTTTCATTGAGGCATGGTCTCTCAATTGAATCCAAAGCTCCTCAATATTACTAGTCTACTGTTTCTGTCTTTGGAGTGAATGTTGGAATTATATTGGGCTGCCATGCCTACCTGCCATTTTTTTGTGGTTTCTGTGGATGAGCAATCCAGTTCTCATACTTCTGTAACAAGCCTTTTGTCCCCTGAATCATCTTCACAGTCCTGATTTGTTTTTCCCTACTTGACCCTTGCTTGCTCTATGGATGTAGACTGGACACCACTCTTGATTTCCCTGAACACTTTAGCTGTGATACACAGTTCCACTTCATTCTCTTGATCGGCCACTGTCCCTCACCAATGCCTGAATGAGGTCTCCAGGTGAGTACAAAGTTCTTAGTAGTTAAAATACAATACGGTTGACAAATACTGACTTTAAAAACAAATATCTAGCAGAGTTCTTAGAGAAACAAGCCAGTTCCTTAAAAGGGAGACTAAACATTTAAACTCTGAACAAATATGAATGTCCCTCCATATTTCAGAGGGTTAAGAAATCCACCACAGTGTTGCACATGTTATTTCAGCATTTCCGATTTTAAATTCAGGGAGATGCCTGCAAGCAAGAGAGCTGAAAAAAGAGATAGCTTTGTTATTCCAGCGACACTTTCTACTTCACAGCTTTAATTAAAACAGATGTCTTATGTGAAGATTCTTTTATTTGCATAGAACACATGACAGAAATGAAGGCTTTCATTCTCTGACAAGCCTGTGTTGACCAGGAAGATGAGGCCAAGCTACTCAGCTTCACTGAAGTCTTTTGAAATTTCAAACATTTCAATTTGAAGTGCTTTTTACAGTGTCCCTTGAGCTAGGCTTTCTATCCAGATTGTCACATGGCAAATGAATAGCTGGGGAAGGAAGGAGGATGACGACTGTCCTGTACTTTATTTCTATTCGAGACTTTACCAAGACTCCTCATTGAGAGGGGCAATAGTGTTTATAGAAGCTTCTCTGTGAAAGCCTCGGAGTCTGTGGGGCTGGCCCGAGGCGGAGCTCATCTCCTGGATCCTCTTAGGTTAGTAACATCCTGTCCCATGTAGCATTTAACTTTGAAAAACCCTTCAGTTATATTTTTAAGATGAGGAATTATTATTGGTTATTTTGTGAAATTTATATTTTAAGTTTTTTCCTACCCACTGGTTATTTGGAAGATTTATGATTCTTACCTGTATGAAGAATCCATCTACTTGGATGGTAAGAAATGATACCCTTCTTCCTGATTTTAGGTTCCTTCCTTTTGCTTAGTTTCATCAGTCTTACTCAGGTGTCCAGAGGAAGCAATTTCTTTTCTTTTTTGATTCCCATCACACCCAAATGTCACTACTTACAATGCAAAAACACTGAGAAGCATTCTTATTTTATTTCCCTGTAAACACATAATGCTATGTTTCACAGAAAATAAATATCCCCATTTTTCCAAATACTGATTGATAAACCTAGCTTTTCAACATGAAGTGGTGCTGCAGCCTCATGCAACGTTAGGAGTCTTTTCCTATATTGCTTTCCTGACTCTGTATACATTATACAGGGATTTTATGTACTTTAATTGAAAGTAAGTACAATATATAATCTTTAGAAAGTTACAAGTATGCATAAATTCATATATCATTGGTGATACTTTTTTTTTCTTGGATAAAGTTAAAGAAAATAATTTAAATTTTCTTTGGGGAGGGAATAAAGAAAATCACAAAACATTACACACAACAGAGTGAATGCCCAATCGTGAACATCAACTGAACTGAATCAACTTTGAATAAACCTTTTGAATTATTCTGACTTTAAATGTTAAAAAATATCAAAATATTCAGTACAAACTTGTGTTTAAAAAGGCTTCCATTCATAGACATTTGAAACACGTAAGAAAAATCTAAGTCAGTGATTACAAAGGTCACTGACAATCAAATAATCACAATGACAAAACTAACAAGAAGAAAGTTACAACCCTAGTAGGAAGGCAAGGAACGAGAGAGGAACTCCCCAAAGATTACTTCTCAATGCACAGAGGCAATAGATTTCCTGTATAAAGAAAATTGATGACTCTACTATTCATCTAAAAATATGAATTGCTAATTTTAAGTTATCAAAGTTATCCATTTTCTTGGATATTTTTGCCTCAGAATTAGAAATTATTCAAATTCAAAACTTCTTTCAATTTAAATAGAAATATAAAACTTTTCCTAGTACTTATCAACGGTAACTGACATTCAATATTAGATAATCTACATATTCTAAAATAAAATATTCAGGTTTGAGTTGAATAATTTAGATGTTTTCAGACTAGCTAGAGATGTGGTTTACAGCGAGGCCTGCAAAAATGTGTTTTGTGAGATATGTATGCAGTACTCTACATTTTCAGCATATGCAACCCCATAAAGATGCATATCACTGAGAGGCTATTGCATACAGAAAAGTTATCTAACATTAGTGCTGGCTTTATTTATAGTCTATTTATAGATACTACATCCAAAATACACTGATTTCATTACCAAGCTTGTACTGTTACTATGGAGATTCTATTAGCCAACAAGGTACTAAGTGGCTGCTACTGGTGATGTTGCCTAAGGAATTTCTTTGTTGAATAGGAACACACCCACTCTAAAACCCTCACTTAGTGTGACCATCAGTGAATGACTGACTGAAATGACTCTTCACAGGCCTGAACCTGTTGCTTCAAGGTAGAGAAGTGCTGTGTGCTTCAGGCCTGTTGCAGAGTTCTTCAAAGGACCGGCCGAGGCTATTCTGCCAAAGCCTTTCATGACTGTCCTTATCTCCACCTTGCTCTGCTCACCAGCTTTTGAGATCCCTCTCTCTAATGTCATCTTCATAGGAGCCTCAGGACATTAGAGAGATTCTAAGCACTCAGGCCTCTGGAGAAAGCTAGAGTTTAGAGCCAGAAATTCAGAAGAGTATGACTTGCTGGATAGAGCTAGAATCCCAAGTGTTGAACTCCTCAAAATCAAACTCTCCACTCTTGTGAAAAGGGCTCTGGAAGAGGGATTTGTTGTTTTTCAGGTGCAAGTAGGAGGGCTGCATCCTGAGAACTCCATTAGTTGAGATGTGCCTTTGATGGTTTTCCTGACGTGAATGGTCTTCAAGATCTTTCTGTCATGTGAGCAAACACCATCCAACAGGACCAGATCTGGGAATGACAGAGTTTGAATCTGGGTCCTCTCCAGGGCTTGAATTCTGCTTGCTCTACTGCTGCTGTGGATGTTAAGACTCCTGGCTTTATGGCCCCTGGATGGACTGTCTCGCATTTGTGGCACTTACTGCTCTTGGATTTTGTTGTTTAGTCTAAAGACTAAAGCTGTCTACCAGATGAGCACATTTCAAGGCTGCAGCACACAATGACCAAACTGTGCCATACATTTGAACAGTTGATTCATTTTACAGTTACATAGTTCATCTTCTCATTGATTGATTATACCTTTGTGACTGTTACTACAATGCCTGCATGTTTGTTGGCAAAAATACAGGTTACCATTGTTTATTTTCTTCTATATAGTGATCTGAAAGGGTTTTTTATGTTTCTAAAGTCACTTTTAAGACATTAGCAAGTGCCTTTTGAAAAACTTCTAAGACTTTCTTTTATCGAATTATCAGGACTTTGATTTTTGGGATTCCAGGCTTTGGGAATTTTAGATCTTGAGAATTTTCTTCTTTTGTGATTTCAATGTTCAGGATTAAAAATATTCATCAGTATAAGCTGGCCATGTATAAATGTATTTTAAAATTATGCATGATACATCTTTCTATGTTGATGCAGACTGTATATAGCTGTTCCTAAATTTTATACTGTGTTAGGTTCACCAAGAAATGCTATTTTTTTCAGACTTCAGAGGAGTAGATTAAGGTCCAGCAATCCACATGTGTAATGAGGTCCTAAGTGATGTTGATGTGACTTTAGGGACCTCATTTTATCATCATTGGGGTATATTATAGTGACTGAAGTTATACAGAAAGATTAAACTCTCTTTGTAGATAGTTTTGTGTGTGTGTAGTAGGAAATAACATTCATATTTAGGTAGAAGGAAAAGTCTGCAAAATATTTGCTACCAAGATACCTTCTAATTCAAAAGAGTTCTGTTCATTAGATGCTCTTGTGCTTTACTAAGCCTTGGCAGAAATTGGGATGTGCACATCAATGGAGAAGAGCTGGGTCTGAATTTAATCTCTTTGCATTAAAAAGAGATGAGGTATTAAAAGATTTCAGGAATAAATAGAGTGGAGAGGGGCCAGGGAGAATTCATGCAGAGAAGGGAAGGGGAGCAAAGCTAAATCTCCAGTAGTGGCAAGTATAGGGTGGGCCTTAGGAAAAGAAAAATGTATTAGGGATTTTTAAGCAATTAGCTTTGGCTATGCGAGACTATGAATAATTAAAAATGCCTTGAGGTGTGAGAAGCTTCTGTCCACATGGAGAGCAGCCACAGATTGGACCCAAGTAGTGCAGAATGGGGCAAACTGAAACTTGCTAAAGTAGTCTTGTAAAATATAATTAAAATAATATTCAACTTTGCATTCTACCCCAGCCAACATCATGATGCAAATTTCTCTGTTGTATTTTCACACCTGGGATATATAAACACTTCAAGCTGTCAATTGATCAGAGAGTGGAACGATGTAACAGCTCAGGGGCAAATGAATCAGGAAAGAACAAGCATTTCTTCAGATGATGAAAAACAAAGATGCTCCCCATGTTTTCAGAGACATATTCAAATCAAGGTCATGATGTCTGGACTGTTCCCTGTTCTCATTAATTCCCAGATTTATTCGTCTTTGCTAAAATAACAAAGGACTGACATTACTAGTTAATTAGGTAAAGAAGAAGAAAAATATTTTATAAAAACAGTAGTAAATAATACAGAAATCTTTGTATTATTTTAATGAAAATCTTCACCTGCCTTTTCTAATTTTATACACATTTTCAAACTAGAAATATATAAAATTATCAATACATTATAAAGCCTATAATAGCAAACTGCACACATACTTGGTAGCACTGTTTACATATATATATATATATAATGTTAAAATAAATGAAGAGTTCATAATTCTATATCTGAAAAAATGGTTATGTATCATTGTAATTTGCTTTATTGGATTTGTATGGTGGATATGGCTCATTTAAGCAGCATATTCTTGCCATACTGGCTTTTCCACAAATCAGACATATTATCCCTTCATGGGAACATTTTTTTCAGACACCTCATTTGATGTCATCTTATAATTAGTGTTTAAAGTACTTTAAAACTGCTATCTTTAATTTTGACATAAACTCTATGGGTATATACTGTAATATTTGTCTTAATTGTTTCATGTTTGTACAATAGATTTAAAAATAATGAGAAGGATTTTTCAGAGTTGCCACATTCAGGTTCAAATTCATTACTGATGAATCCTTTGATGTAAAGTTAAGCACAATAGTCTCTGGCAGCCAACTTTTTGACTGCGATAAGAACAGAGAATATATGCTCAAATAGCTTTAATCTTAGGTCCATCATCCTTATGATCCAATATTAGTACTTATTTTTGTAATTCTATCCTCATTTTTTCAACATTTTGTCATTATTACTAGTATTATAATATACTTAAGCCCCTAGACTGTTAAGCTTCAACTATAGTATTGAATTGATGAGACGTCTAAATTTAAGTATCAATACATACATGAGCCATTGCAGAAATAACATGAAATACAATCAGGTCTCTGACCTTCTTGATTTCAGAGTCGGTATTTTAATTAGTTGACATAGATATTTTATTTTGTGTTTTGATATTGCCTATCTAAGTCTCTCTATGCCTTGACAGCAGCTTGATTGAGGTTAATGATTATATCAATATTCCATAAAGTTCTCAAATAATTGAAGCATGCATATATTATGATTTGATTCTTTTTATTATCAAAATTGAAAAGGTTTCTAGAATTTGTTAAATGGGTTTCTATTTATATTATTTGGAATACATAACAAATTCTTATAGTCACAATGTTATTTTAAAAACACCTTGGGGATATTTTAAAATAGTATAATATTTTTGTATTTTTTTAATTTCAGTTTCTTCTTCAAAAATTTAGTTCACTCATGACTTAAAACTATCCTTTCTATATTTTTTTCTTTCAGTATCCATCATTGTCTTTCAGCACTCTCATCTTTAAGGATATTTCAAACTACTTCATTTTAAACCCTCATGCAAATATTTTCTGTGCACATCTTTCATAGCATTTGTTGACTGCTCACAGACACACAGACACACACAGACACACACAGACACAGACACACACACACACACACACACACACATGACATACACTCAAGTTCTCTTTCCATGTGATATTTGATGTTCTATTTCAAACAAACCCAAAGTGAACATAATGTTTTAAATAATTTTTATCAGAATACTCTTCTTTTCCTTATTTTATGAAATTGTGTTATGTGTGTGCTTTCAATTGCATTCTTTTATCATCTATGTTTTCCTCCTCTCCTTTATTTTCCCATTTTCCAGTTTATACAGTCCTGAGGCAGTTAAGGTGTGCACTCTACAAAGGTTTTTCTCCTGACCTCTGTTTTCTTTACTGCCATGGATGTTTATTTTTGAAATCTTGAATTAAATTATCTAGATAAGTATTTTTTGCAGACCCTACCTTGCATTAGGCATTCATATAAAGCACCTCTGCTGCCCTGGGTTGAGAAATTTGCATTTTTCCACTGACTAGTTCCTGCCATAACAGAAAGCAACCTCAGGTCTTCCTTGCACGGAGCCCATTTCCTCTGTCACATTCTGCTCTGTGTTTTCAATTTTATTTTATTTTATTTTTCTTTACAAGCCTGAGCCCTGAGTATAACAGAGACCACTAGCCCCTTTCTAGCTATGGTGGCATTCCCTTTGGAGAATTGTGAGCTGTTGTGCACAGTAAGTACTAACACTGAGAGGGGGGTGTGGCTTTGCACCTGTCACTGCTCCCCTCACCGAACTGAAGGCAGACCTGTGAATTGCAAATGTTGAGAATTTGAGGCTTCTGTAAAAGTAAGTGAAGACTCTGTGTGTTGGAATAAGGAGGTTTATCCTATTTATGTATTTTTAAACAGAACAAGTCTCACTTTGTTGCCTAGCCTGGCCTTTAATTCTGGAATTCAGAATATCCTCCTACCTCAGCCTCCAGAGTAGTAGGGTCAACAGACGTGGACCACGACAGTGGCCTATGAGTCAACTTTAAAATATCAAAAGTTGATCCATCCATTTATTTATGTTTTCAATCTATTCTCCTATGTTAAAGAAGCAGGATAGCAAATGCCTTGTGGTCTGAAGAGTCCATCAGTACAGGAAACGGAAAAATAATATCTATGCCAAGGTGAAAGGGCAAGTGTGATATAAAAGAAAGCTGGAGAATGCAACAAAATAACACAGTTCAACATACTTAAAAGCCAAGCTCTATCTATCTATCTATCTATCTATCTATCTATCTATCTATCTATCATCTATATCTATATCTATCATTTATTTAATTTGAGATGAATTCTTATATACGCCATGGTTACTTGCACTCACTGTTGAGTACAACCTTGAACTTGTAGTCGTCCTCCCTCTACCTGTCAGGTTTTTGAAGTTGATAGTTGGTGACTACCACACCCAGCTAATGGAGTACTAGGGGCTGAACCAGGGTTTTGAGCATATTATACAAACACACAACTGAGTTACATCCCCAGCCCAAATATCAGCTACATTTATAAAATTTTGCCATGCATAAAAGTATAATGACAAACCATTCATTTATAATAGTTTTCTCTTTGAAGTAAAAAACATACTCACTCCTAGACATTTAAAGTCCTACATGATGTTACTACTCATCAGCCTTCCTGGACACACTCACGCCAGTTACTCTCCTTCTATATCTTTCTGGCAGTACCTCCTATTTTCCAGTTTCTCCATGATACCAAGGTATATCATACTAGAGGAAACTCCCAGCAATTGCTGTATCTCTTAGGAATTCTTCTGATGTCCTATATCTGTATGCTCTTGCCATTCAAAGAGGTATTGCCTGATTCACTGCCACTTTTCAACATATCTCCTTCCTGGTATCCAGTTTTTTTTCCCCCACAATTCTTACCTATTAATCTTTGACTTTGGTTTTTAATTGCACTTTTATTCTTTATATTTTTATTTTTATTTTTTTTATTTTTCCAGACAGGGTTTTTCTGTGCAACTTTGCGCCTTTCCTGGAACTCACTTTGTAGCCCAGGCTGGCCTCGAACTCACAAAGATCCGCCTGCCTCTGCCTCCTGAGTGCTGGGATTAAAGGTGTGTGCCACCACCGCCCGGCAAGCACTTTTATTTTTTTCATTCCTACTAATATCAGCTTCATTAGAACAGGTATCAGCTTTGGCTTATTTGTTAATATTTTCATAAGAAAAATTGAAATATGTAGTATGAAAAAAGAAACTCAACAATATTTGTCATGTGTTGAATAGATTTATATTGCTGTCTTCTAAAATAAGTTGTGGATACAAAATTCCACAAAACAGAAAAGGTTAAAAGAGAGCCATGGCTTCAGTCAGGAGCAGGACATGGCTCACTGGAATTTAGATGCCATTGAGAAGAACAGCAACTCTATAGACTAAGGCATGAGATACCACTTTGGATTACTTGTGATAGGCAATAATTATACTTGGAGTGTTTCTGGAATAACTAGGAAGAGAGTTCAGATTTTGAACATGAATATTGTTTTAGGAAGCCTTTGTACATACAAAACATTTCCCAATATTAGTGGTTTTTAAGATTCAACAAGAGATGGTGATAGTGATGGTGACAGCATGTGTGGTTCCCTGTAAGCATCACAGATGCCAGTAGGACTATAAGAATGAAACATTTTGGGGGAAAGTTTCCTTATACAGTTATCACAACATAGCATAAGACAAGACTGCATTGAAACTCCCTTGCAAAGTACATGTCTTTTGCTGAGCACCTGTGATTTCTTCCACAATAATGGGTTCTATTGACTGAAAAACAGTGCTCGGGAGTCTGGGCTGGGGTGGAGGTGGGGAAATGTTGTAATAAGCATCAGGATGAGTCCTATTGATTGAGAAATAATGCTCAGGATAACAGTTCAGGGAGCAAGGGCTTGTAATAAGCATAATAGCAAACTCTTTAGCAAAATACATGGGACCCTTTCAAGAGGATGGGCTCTATTGATTGAGAAACAATGCTCAGGCATCTGGGGAATTTGGGTTTGAGCTGGCTCCATAGAATAGCAAAAGATCATCAGGTTATTAAACATCTACTCCAGCCTTCAGGGGGAACAGGTGTCAATTTTTTTCATTGAAGAAAAAAGCCCGTGTGCTTAACAATTTTGGTTTCTCTGGTGCTATTTATAAGCATGTGAACCATTTGCCCTCTGCAATAGTGACTGTGGTGTGTCAAAGTATAAAAGTGAAATTGAATTTTAGAAACAAATGAACAGCTTGTCAATATTTCTTACTCCATACATTTAGTTTCCTCATTAATAAAGTTGGAATAACAACTCTTTATACTACTCTAGTTTTCTTATGAGGACTAACTAAGGTAACAAGATAGGCAAAAATAGAGGCTAACAAGTAGTAAATTAGTGGTAACGCATATCTGATAATACTTGAAAACTTTGTGATTATTCAAAAATCCATTTCTCTGTTTTCCCCCTCTCATTTTGATATATGATTATATGTAGTAAAATGGGCAATTGAAATGGAAATGAGCAATCAAACTGGAAATGTACACATTCTTATATAATCAACACAGCAATTTAAATATAAGGCATTTCCATCACCAAAAAGTTCACTAGGCCTATCCTAAATGATAAGCCTTCTGAACAGCAGGCATTGGATTTGTTTGGCCAGTTCATGAAACTGACATTAACTGAATCCTAACTTCTTTGTGTCTGGCTGGTTTTGGTGAGTCCAGTGCCTTTTAAGTTCATCTTTCAGTGCTGAGATCCCATGAGTGTAGAAGTAAGGCTTGAGGAATGGCCATGTCTAAAGTCTCACAGCAAGGTTAGTCTGTGGGTGAATCTCTGTCTCTGGCCTTTAATCTTTCAATTTTTGTTCTCTAATCAATCACATAGTTTTGCTTTCCTTCCACCACCAGCCACTCACACTTTAGGTGAGCTGACTAGCTGGGTCATTGAGAGAGGTGGCAGTGAGGAACTGGACCGTCCTTCATCTGTAGTAAGACTCTTGTAATTTTTAAGTCTTTTCCATTTACACATGAACACTGTGTATATTTATGGGTACAACATAAATGTTTCCACTCATAGGCATATTGTGTAAATAATCCTTTCATCTGAAACGTGTCATTTCTTTTTGGTGAGGACATTAAAAATCCTTTCTTCTATCTGTTTTAAAATATCAGTGCCCTGCAATTAACTACAGTCACCTGCTGGGGATGCTGTGAATGTGTTGCTCTGATTGATTGATAAATACAATGCTGATTGGGCAGTAGCCAGGCAGGAAGCATAGGCAGGACAAGCAGAAAAGAGAATTCTGGGAACAGGAAGGCTGAGTCAGGAGTCACCAGCCAGACACAGAGGAGTGAGATGTGAAAGTACTGGTAAGCCACAAGCCACGTGGCAACTTATAGATTAAAAGAAATGGGTTAATTGAATATATAAGAACTAGATAGCAAGAAGCCTGCCACGGCTATGCAGTTTATAAGTAATATAAGCTTCTGAGTGATTATTTTATAAATCGGCCGCAGGACTACGAGGGCTTGGCACGACCCGGAGAGAAACTCTCCGACTACAGTCATCTCCCTGTGCAAAAAGACAACAACGGTTGTCCCAGCTAACTTACTCTCATACTGGAGGCTTTGACCAGCCTGCCTGGTCTCCAGGACTGGTCTCCAGTCCTGCCTGGCCCACAGTCAGGACAAATCTCTCTCTCCTGCCAGTCCCGCAGCTGCTTAGACCCAACCAAGTAAACACACAGAGACTTATATTGCTTACAAACTGTATGGCCAAAGCAAGCTTCTTGTTATCTAGTTCTTCTATCTTAAATTAACCCACATCTATTAGCCTATAAATTGCCACGTGGCTGGTGGCTTACCAGTACCTCACATCTCGCTTCTCATGGTGGCAGCTGGCAGTCCCTCTCTGACTCAGCCTTCTACTTCCCAGAATCCTCCTCTCTGCTTGTCCCACCTATACTTCCTGCCTGGCTACTGGCCAATCAGCATTTTATTTGTCCACAACACATCTCATCTCCTCTTCTCTGTTTTTCTTTCAGTTTCTTATAACTGCAATGTCATCCTCTGTTTCTATCAAATGTTTTCAGAGATTTCACAAATAAGTAAGCTGGCATGTTCATCCTGTGTCAGACTTACTTACGTAACTCATTGACAGTTGGAAGATGCCACCAATGTAGACAGCTGGCTCTAGTGGAGTGCTCAGCAGTGATGAGGCATTAAGGAATGGGGAGCCAAACAAAAAGTAATGATGATCAAAGTGTTCACATCTCCTACAACCTTAAGTAGAGATTATTCATGTTTTACTCAGGTCAAAGTATCCACTTGAATTTGTTGGTAAGGCAGCATAATATCCCTAAATTACAGTGTGAAAGCCCATGCTTTACATTATTTCTGCATAGACCACAGGGATATGATGTTCTCTCAGACCTCTGATCATATAACCCTGGGTTCAATACTGTAAACTGCAATTTCTGCACACCCTTCTCTTCTCTAAAACATGCACCCTATTATTGCATCTTTTCACTTCAGGTACATGCTACACTGTTTGACAAGTTTCATAAAGTCCTGTATGGGCTTATAGAGTAATTGAAGGAAAAAGTGACATCTTTATAATGATGAGTTCTCTCTTAGAAGAAATGATTCCCTCAGTTCATCGAGGGCCTTCTCTATGATTTTCAGGAAATCCTTATCATTTTCCTTTTTCAGATAAACATGACATTTTTTGTTGTTATTATATTTCTTCTAAGAGCATGTTTCACACACTGAACATTTTCAAAAGTTTTCCTTTATATTTTCTTTGTGATAAATTTATGCATGTAGGGAACTTTTAAATATTAATTTTTATCTGACTTTCTTGCTTATCTAATTCTGTGATGTGATTAAATTGGAAACTATCTCCACACATAATTATTGTGCTGTGAAAATAAATACAGTGTTGAATTCCGCATTCACTATTTAGAGTTTAGCTATAAAGTTTCATTTAACCCAAACTGTTCACTTTTAAGTCACATAAAATGTTCAGTTATAATTGTTAATAGGTAATATAACATTATTTCCTTTTAGGGATTGCTGATAATTGCTACACTTTAAGAAAAAAAAAACCTTTAGATTCCTTTCACACCAAACAACCTTCAAGGAAGCTAAATGTCCTGAGACAGCACAATGCTTCCCTAGGCTCAGTCAACCATGAGAGCAAGGTAGAAAAATCTAGTCCAGGAAAACACTCTCAAGTGGGCCATGTCTTAATCACAAGAAACAAACCATCAAGTCTTCTCACATTTAATGGGAAGGAATGTAGTGTCCTCATTTAAAGAAAACATTTTTAGGGAACCTTTGGGCCTGTATAAAACAAAATAATATACATGTACCAGGTAAACATTTTTGCATGTATTATTATTTATGAATTATATCATGCTTTAGATATTAATATCAATCTACTACTTTTTCATTCAAATTTTGGGGACATATAATGCCACATATAGTAATTTTTAGTATTTATCTATGATATTATGTTGTGAACATATAACATTTATTATCCTGTTAATGAAATTTAATTCATAAATTTTATTTTTAACTGTAAACAAAAGTACTTTGAACACTCATACAAGACTCATGCCACTTCATGAGATGGTTGATAATATATATATGTAAGGGAGGAATTTCGGAGGAATTGTATGATCTCATTTGTAAATTGACGGTTTTCTTTAATTAAGCACTGAGAAGCCTGGTGTATAATGTTTCCATATTCTTTTCTTTCTATTGAAATGGATTTGTTTTCTTCTCTACCAAGAATTGACTTTCTGATGAATTTTTAAAAATTTGTTCTTTAATATTTTATTTCAGGAAATTATATATTGTGTACAAACAATTTCCTTATGGAATAAGAACTACCATCTTTAATTCTGATTTTCAATAAATATCATATACATACTTAAAAACCTCTAATCTTCAGTTTTTGCAAAAGTATTGGTTCCTTTATGGGGGAAGAGAGTTGGAAACCAATGTGTGGGTAGTGGATGAATTTGCAGCTTCTAGATTCATTCAACTACCAGACATGCATTCACAAATACCTGTAAATATTTCTTTACATAGCTGTCTGTGTCACCATGACTTCCACTGTTTCCTTTTCTCCTCCATTTCGATGTGGAATATCTCTTCCTTCCCAGAAAATGCTGCTGTTGGATGTTCATTTAATTACTCAATTCTAGTATAAAATCATAGTGATTTTACAGTCTCTCCCCTGTACACTTCGTATAATCAAATATATCAACTAGATTATTATTTATGCTACAAAATACATTGTATAGACTATGTATCTTGTACCACATAGACAGTGTTTAGGGAATGATGTTGATGTTAGATATTTTTGCTTTGGTTCTCACAAATGCCATTCATTTCTAATGTATAATATATAAAGTATATATACATACACTTTGCAATGTTATTTGGACTAGCATCTTTGACTCTCATCCTCCCATAATGTTGCTTCTTGTGTTTGAAATATATCAGTTGGACTCTTATATATATTTTCCATTCCTTGCCCCATATCCACCATACTGTCTTTTTGAGTACTGGCTGATTAATCATAGCTTTTTTTCTTGAATGAATACTTTATGCTTCCCTTAGGATCTGACTTCCTTTTCTTGTTCTGTTTTGTTTTCATAAAAATGTCCTCTCATTATATACATAGTGGCATTTTTACTGTAAGTTAAACACTGTGGGTGAAATTACAGAGATGCTTTGAGCTTCTGGATAGTGTTAACATTTACCAGAGAGAGTTTACTTTTTCATCTGGAAGGCAGATGACATGTCTAATTAATACAACTAGCATTTGAAATGATCACAGCTGGGCTTTACTCCCTGGCTTATTTTCAGTTCAGCTTTAATTACAATTTGTAGACCTTTAGAGTCCCAAGCCTCAGTTACATACCCGAACTCTCACTCACTGGCAGGTCTGATTTCCTTTTGTTTGTTTCCTCACTCTCTACCCCATGAGAAAGTTCCTCTGGGTTTTCAGCCTCTCACTAACAGCTTTTGAGTCACCAGTCAACAAGGGTGGAAAAGCCACATTCAGGGCTAGATGGAGAACTTTGACTTCACTTCTCCGTAAAAGGCTTTTATAACACCCTGTTACCATAATGAGATTTTAAAATGTTTTATACTGTTTCAAGGTAAGATCGCTGCAGGAAACCCATGCTAGTACTATAAAATACTTTCCTGTGTTGTAGAGTGCCGCCTTTGTACCTGACTGCTTTTCCTTTCCCTAAACCACACTCATTTACTCGGTAAGAAGTGTTTTGGGCTTCTGGATTTTTATGCATAGGAATCTAATGCTGGATTTGTTTTAGGGCTTTTGGTTGTCAGTACCTCTTGCCCATAAAAATGCAATACTTCTAATATCCAGTTGACCAGGTATAAGATGAATTGCTAAACGGTCTTATTATTATAAAACCTGGAGCCAGATATTGGGGTAAAAACTGAGAGATCAGGAAAGCAGAAAGAAGCCAGCCATATTCTTACGCTAGAAATTCTCAGCCAAAAATAGAGACCTACTTCCTGTATACTCATGCCTATATGCCTTTCTGTCCCTATCCTCTTACTTCCTCTCTCTGCCCAGCTACATCACTTCTTGTCTATCTGTACAGACCCCCAGACCTCCATGGTTAGTGATGAGATTAAAGACATGTGCCACCACACCTGGCTCTGTTCCCAGTGTGGCCTTGAACTCACAGAGATCTGGATGGATATCTGCCTCTGGAATGCTAGGATTAAAGGCATGTGCTACCACTGCCTGACTTCTATGTTTACTATAGTGGCTGGCTCTTTGCTCTGATATTCAGATAAGCTTTATTGGGGTGCACAAATAAAATATCACCACAACCAGGTTTGGCAAAACTCATTTAAAAAATCACACTCAGGTTTACTTCTCCTCTCTAGAGTCCAATTTTGCTGGATTTTGATCCAATGAACACTTGCATCCTGCTAAGATGTCAGTGATTGGAAGATTCCCTGCACATGTATCTACAGCTATACTTATGTCCATACATACAGAAGCTTTTCTTAAAGCCTTTTCAGATTTTTTTTTTTTTTTTTTTTTTTTTTTGGTTTTTTTCGAGACAGGGTTTCTCTGTGTAGCTTTGTGCCTTTCCTAGAACTCACTTTGGAGACCAGGCTGGACTCGAACTCACTGAGATCCGCCTGGCTCTGCCTCCCAAGTGCTGGGACTAAAGGCGTGTGCCACCACTGCCTGGCAGCCTTTTCAGATTTTTAGCTTTTATTTTTCTCAGTATGGAAAAGTCTTAAGCTTGATTATTTCATAGAATTGTACTTTTTTTTTGTTTCAAAGTTGTTTTATTTTAACTTCTTCTCTTAAATTCTACTCAGTGAGTCCTTACTTTAATTTTTTTTTTTTGACAAGATTTCTCTTCGTAGCTTTGCACCTTTCCTGGAACTTGCTTTGGATACCAGGCTGGCCTCGAATTCACAGAGATCCACCTGCCTCTGCCTCCCGAGTACTGGGATTAAAGGCATGTGCCACCACCACCCAACTTTAAATGGTTCTTAAACATAATTCTTTCATTGACTTTTATATATATATATTTATTATATATAATTATTATTTATATATATTTATATATAAATGCAGCATATTCTTAAATATCATTGAGAATAACAAATATTCTAAAAACATCATTTGTCCATTATATTTGGCTCCATAAGAATATATTTTAGCCAGGTGGTGGTGGCACATACCATTAATTCCAGCACTCAGGAGGCAGAGCCAGGCGGATCTCTATGAGTTCAAGGCCAGCGTGGTCTACAGAGAGTGATCTAAGACAGGCATCGAAACTACACAGAGAAACCCTGTCTTGAAAAAAAAAAAAAAGAAAAAGAAAAAGAATATATATTTTAAGGAGTTTGAACAAAAATTTATTTGTTTCAGAGAAGTATGTGATATTACATTCAATGAAGCTTTTATAATTACTGCTCTTAAAGTGAGGTTTTTTTCTTCATCACTTTAACACTGAGGTGATTTCTATCCAATTTCTTGTACTCCTGTTTTAATATATTTAAATACTTGAGTCTTAATGAACAAGTCAGAAATGTTCACTTTCCTTATACCATTTTATTGCTAATTTAGAAATGCTGAGGCTTGTTGGGGATAAATAGAAGACCATATTATCTGGGTTTTGTGCTAATTAGTTTGGTATTTTGCAATTTTTGTTGTCAGAAGAAACCAGTGTGGCCATTTTAAATACTGTCTAAGCTTCTGCAGAGTCAACATGAATGCCCAAAGACACTGGAGGGAGGTGCATCAGCCATCCATATATCCTGTATTCTGCTTATGGTTTCTGCTCTTATTAATGTTAATTAGAAAGGGAAATGCTTCCAGATTTTCTCACATTCACTTTTCTCCAGTGTTTTGTCCTGTTACAGTAGCAAAGCTGATTTCTCCTTCCACCATCTGGTTATTTTCATTTATTTCTGGCAGAAATCACTCACAATTTCTGTTCTGTATAGATATCCTTGTGGATTTCTAAAAAGGAATTGAAGGGGAAGGGGCATTCTAATGAGGAAAGGGGACTGAAAGAAACACAGAAGGAGAGAGAAGGATATCTGAAATAGACATGAAAATTAAACTATTAACTAGCTAAAAATAAAACCTACAGCATGTACGTCTGAGTATAAATGTACATGTATAGCTTAAATAAAATCTTCCCATATGGATTAAAAAAAAAAAAAAAAACAACTAACAAAACCCCCATACCAGGCATGAGGAACCCTCTTTTGATGTGTTGGTTATTATAGTTACTCCTCAAATATTGCAGTGTATTGCCATAACATCCAGAGGTGAAAGGTAAGTCCCTATTGCTGAAGACACCATGCACTTCAAACACAGGGCCCAGAGATGGAACTTATTTGAAAGCCTCCTTGCTGAGAATTAGCTTTCATGGTACCAGAAATTGCCATTCAAGCTTCCAAAGGAGAGAAGCAAGCTGCAGTACTAAGCAGTACTGAACCACAACAAAGACCACCACGAAAGAGTAACCCAAGAGTTCAGTATTGGCAGGCTTACGAACGTAGTAACAAACAGCTCTCTAATTGGAATTAAGACCTGCTCAACAAGAGGGGAATCACATATGGCACTGGGAAGTCATGGATATTACAGGAGATCCTACAATGGCCACTTTAATAATGCTGCCCAATCTCTAATCTCCTTCTAAACATCTAAATTTATGCCCACAGAAAGTGTAGTATTCAGTCCTCGACAAGGGCCTTCTCTATGCAGCAGATGGAAATCAGTATAAAAAACAAAAACAAAAACAAAAAAAAAAAAAACAAAAGAAAACAAAAACACAGCCAATAAAAATGCAGCGTTGTGGAGCCCATTCCCAAAAAATACATCTACAAAACCATTCCTGCAACTAAGGCTCAGGGAATTATGAAGGAAGGAGCAGAAAGATTGTAAGAGCCAGAGAATCAGGGAGTTTACTGTGACATTGTCTTTTCCAGCATTATATGAAGCTTTGCTCCTAAAATCCTGCCCAAATTGCTGCTTAATCATAAGCTTAGCAAAGGCTAGAACACACTTGCTAAAATGAAAAAGGGGAGATGCATGGGACTTCAATCTGACACAAAGAACTACAGACAACTAAGGAATGCCGAGAGCAGGAGAAACCGTCTTTCTCAGAGAAGACCACACCAATTGGTTATCCAATATATAATAGCCAGGCCTGAAAATACATAGGTAACGTTATACATAAAGAGCAGGCTGTACTTAAGTATTTAGAAATATGTATGTATAGACATATATGTGTGTAACAACAAGGGGAAGAGGGTCATGCACTTATGTTATAATTTCAAAAATTAAAGTTATTTTTTTAAAATCAGACAAACAGTGGAAACAGAAAGATATATAGTTATGTATATTCAAGTGTCATATTAAATAAAAGTATTCACTATTTTATTCATTGCTTTTGTTTAACTTGAAACTGTAAAAACAAAGAAAAATAGGAATTTGTTTATAGTAGGAAAATAGATGTGAACAACTAACTCTATGTTTATGATCTTAGCTTTATGCTTACTGAAGAAAAAATTATAAATATTCTGCATCCTGCCTAAGCTTCCAGCTTTTATTAATGTTAATGATAAAGTGAAATGTTTCCAGAATTTCTCACATTCACCTTCATATATACATGGAATTGAAAGTATTAATAGAATAGATTGTCCAAAATTTCCACACTTCTCCCCAAAATTAATTACTTATTTCTAACACTTCTAAATGTCTTCCTCCTGTTGACATCATACCTTTTTGTTACTCAGATACTTGGTGACTGAGCTCAATCATCAATACTCTCAGCTTGTACTCATTGAGAATGTTATTAGCTGTCCTTCCTAGATTTGTCTTTCATAGCCAGTGTCCTTCAACTTTTATTTGTGCTTTTATTATTTTCTCCTAGAGGTTGGAATCTGTCTCATGTGATTGCTAAAGAACTAAGAGGACTGAGTTTTAGCTTGCTATTGTCTAGTATTGACTGCGTTTCTTTTTAAATGCATTCACCACTGGCTACTATATAACTTAGTGAGACTTACAGTCCTGCTATCACAAGATGTTTGCTAAAGATGCACATTGTAGAGCCTGTACTAGACTGAAGAAGTAGAATATGTTAGGAAGTATAAGTTTCAATCCCAACCATGTTTTCTGGATGATTGTATACACTAAAATTTGAGTAACACTCTCACATCTTCACAAGTGGTCGACAGAGTCAAATAGATATATGCTCAAATTCAACTCTGTCAATTTCTATATTTAGAAAAAATGAAAACCCGTATGGTTAATTTCACACACTTGAAGACTTGAATGTATTGATGCATATGAACTAATTGTAAAGAAAGCTTAGCTATTGAATCTTCGTGTTCATTTTTTCAATGGAAATGACTTGTAGGTATACATTTTTCTAGTTTGGATATCAGACATGAGAATTATTATACCAGAAGAAATCAATGGCCTTACAAATGATAAGTAGGACTGAAATTCTTCTTTTAATAGTCTATAAAGTATATAGATTTTTAAGGCTAAGGTTATGTGGTTTCTAATTAATTTTTCAACTTTGTCTTCTTATTCTTCCCACCAAAAATCTCTGCTCATGTGAATATGAAATTCTTGCCATGTACTGAACACATTATGAGGATTACTGAAATCCTATCTTTAAAATTCACACATCCATCTAGCAAGAATATATTTTATTCTATTCTTCTTCAAATGTTGCTTTCACTGAAAGGTTCAGTCAAGGCTGAGAATGTTGGATCATACTTGCAATCATAGCACTACTTGGGACCCTGAGGAAGAGGGGTTGCTCTTCTGAATACAAAAATATTTCCTTTCTTAAATTTATTCAACAGATAAGTGTAGAATGCACTATTATTGCTTGTCTATTGCTGTAATAAACTATAGTAACCAAGTACAACTTGGGTAGGAAATGGTTTATTTCTTTTTACAGGTTACAATTCATCTTTAAGGGAACTCAAAGCAGGAACTCAAGGAAGTACTTGAGTAGAAAGCTTCCAACTTGTGAAAGGAGAAAGTTTAATGACTACTTGCTCCTAGAAAGCCTTTGCTTCATCATAAAAAAACAAACAAACAAAACAAAACAAAAACTGCTGTAAATGTGGTCTAAGGGGTTTAGGATTTTTCCCAAGATAGGCAACAAAACATGGGAACATAGCAGTGTTGTACACATAGTTCTGGCTTTGGAGCAATGAAATATGCAAGAATGAGGGGTTTATGGATTCTTCCTTTCTGTTTCCAAATAGCTGGGAAGGCAGGCAATGTGTGGCAATGCAGGAGTCCTTGCAAGAAGGCTATGAAAGGCCATTCAATAAAGCTTTGAAAGTGAAGCCACAAAGCTGTAAAAGTAAAACTTTGGTTATGATGATGACTCCAAGATATTGGAGATGCTACATCCATGAGACATGTGGTAAGGGGCATATGCATAGAACTGTTTCAGATGTAGTAATCATGTTGTAGAAAATCAAAACTATAGAAATAATTTCATGAGGTTTATCAACTGTAATACCAAGATTTTACCCTTGCCAGAGAATTGATGGCCAATGAAGACTTGAAGAATAGAGAAAAAGAAAACTGATTTTTGTTTCTCCAGATTCCTCAAGACCAAATGATCCTAGTAGTTGTCAGATTATTAGTATTTCAGTCACAGTCCAATCAACCTTTAATAGCCATAGAATTCCCAAATCTTCCTAGTGGTAGCTTAAGCCAGCACTCAATGGATGGTGAGAGAGGAAAGGCTGACCTTAATGTCTATGACAAACAGCACTAATATATGATAATAATCTTGTTGAATATTAACATTTAAGTATAAACAGTTTCATGTTGGATGTCACATCTAAGATGTTGGTAAGATTTTCCTATTGGTTTAATCACTAATATTGTTGCCAAACCCATGGCTTTCTTTATCTGACAGTTAAATAGATAGCAGAGTTCTAGATTATTTGCACAACTTCACACTGAAAGTTGTGCTCTTTCATACTTACAGAAGTAGAGACTTGTCAGGTAATCTAGCACAAAGGATACTGAAATTTGCCTTTCAGTCTTGCATGCCAGATGTTATCTGCAAATACCCTTGCCTAAAATTGACGAGACAGCCTATAGACATTTTTTTCTTGCCCAGTGACACCTTCAGCATTTTCATCTGTGTGTTAAAACATAACTACAGAGTTACATGGCTTCATGGGACTTGTTGAACTTATGGATTTGGAGATGGCCAACTTTGGCATGCTTCCTTGAACAGAAGAAGAACACCCACTCATCTGTCTGCAAACATGCAAAAACCCTCAACTGTACTTGCTCTTTGGAGCTTTCAAGCTAGATGCCTCTATCAAGAAATGTTCCAGAGATTGTATATGCTCAAATTTAACAGGTGTTTTTTATGGGATTCTTTTGTGACTGAATTATAAATTATATTCATCCATATCCATGAAAATGGTGTGAACAGGTCGATTACTCTACAATTATTAGTTAGTTAGTTTGTGTGTGTGTGTGTGTGTGTGTGTGTGTGTGTGTGTGTGTGTGTGTGTATGCGATGGCATGCTCAGCAGTAAGCATGCTTATGCACTTACAAATCTTCCTATCCCCTCAACCAAAATCTTATTTAAAATGAAATATCAGTGTTGAATGGTGTCAGTCACCTGAAAAAAAAATTAGGTTTATTGACCACCTGTGTGGTGATATACTGTGTCCCCTAATATACTGTGCACCTTAATAAACTTATCTGAGGTCAGAGAACAGAACAGCCACTAGATAGACATAGAGGCCAGAAAATGGTGGTACACACACCTTTAATCCTAGCATTCTGGAGGCAGAGATCCATCCAGATCTCTGTGAGTTCAAAGCTACACTGTAAACAACCAGGCATGGTGACTCACGCCTTTAATCCCAGGAAGTGATGGCAGGAAGCAGAAAGGTACATAAAGCGTGAAAAACAGGAACTAGGCTTTTGAGCAGCAGTTCAGCTGAGATCCATTCGGATGAGGACATAGAGGCTTACAGTTTGAGAAAACAGGATCAGCTGAGGAATTGGCAAGGTGAGGTTAGCTGTGGCCTATTCTGTTTCTCTGATCTTTCAGCGTTCACCCCAATACCTGGTTCTGGGTTTGTTTTTACTAATAAGATCTTTTAAGATTTGTGCTATACACCTGTAAGATTATTAATCAACTATCATATTTTATTTGTCCTCTGTACTATATGTTTGATTGTTTTGTATTTCTGTCAATTCAGATTCATGGATTCTTGGCTCTGGATCCCAGCTCACTTATTCCCATTGGAAGCTTGTCAGAGAGCTTATGGGTATGAAGGAACTTTTCTAAGGGGCTTGTCTCATTAACACTACAGGATACTGTGGAGGGCAAAATCAAATGGGAGCCTTAGCTAAAATACTTGTTTACACATTATTTTTTTTTCCAAAGGAAGCTCTGAATAGGTCATGTTTGGTACCTTTTAAATTCAAAGACAATATCCAAAAATACATGGCAGTATTTGTCAGTATTGAAACAGATGGCACATATCCTGATGTAGTTTAGAATAGCGGACAACAAAGCTGTTTGAAGTTTGGGTTGATCATTGTATATGAGGAAATATAAAAGCCCTCTTCTATGGATCACATTTTTGCATTCACGTAATTCATATTCTGAAACTTATAATTAGCATGAGAGTATTTTGAGACATGCTTATAAAAGGTGACTGGGTCCTGAAAAGGGATAAGAGTAGTGTCCTTATAAGAGTACCTGGAAAACCTCTCTGCCATGTGGAACAGTGCAAAGGCAATATCCAAGCCCAAGGAAATGAACCTATGGCAGGCATTACATTTATTGACACCTTGTTCAGGGTCTTCACAGCCTTCAGTGCTATAAGAAATGAACTTCAATAGTGTCTTAATTAGGGTTACTATTGTGCAATGAAACACCATGACAAAAGCAACTTGGGGAGGGAAGATTATATTTGGCTTATAGACCACGGATCATTGAAAGAAGCCAAGGCAGGATCTCAAATCAGGCAGGAACCTGGAGTCATAAGCTGATGCAGAGGCCATGGCAGATTGTTGCTTACTGGTTTGTTCCTCAAGGCTTCTTCAACCTGAAGTCTTACAGGACTTCAAGAAACACAAGTCCAGAAGTGGACCCTTCCCCATCAATCACTAAGTAAGAAAATGCCCTACAGGCCTGCCTGCAGCCCTATTTTATGGAGGTATTTTGTCAATTGAGGTTCCTTTCTCTCTGATGACTAGCTTGTGTCAGGTTGATATAAAGCTAGCCAAGACAAGTCGTCACTATGCTACTCAATTTATAATATTTTGTTATATGGCCTGAATGAATTAAGATACGACTACTGCTTCCTTCATTACTATTTTAACATGATCTCATTTCAAAAGGATGTTACCATTTGATACAAATGGATACAGTAAAAACACTCCCCTGTAGTCATAAACAATTTCCCCACACTTAGATAGGTTTACGTAAAAAAAAAAAAAAAATCATCTTTTATAGGAGCAGAAATTACAATTCTTTTTTTTTTTTTTTTTTGGTTTTTCGAGACAGGGTTTCTCTGTGTAGCTTTGCGCCTTTCCTGGAACTCACTTGGTAGCCCAGGCTGGCCTCGAACTCACAGAAATCCACCTGGCTCTGCCTCCCGAGTGCTGGGATTAAAGGCGTGCGCCACCACTGCCCGGCCTACAATTCTTTAAGAACATTATTTTCAGTTTTTTTATTTGCATTTGTTTATGTAATGTATATCGCAGGCAATGTAATCTGTGTATGTAAACATATTCATGTGTGCATGTACCTGCATGTGCTGGTCAGACATCAGTGACACCATGCTTCTCTCACTGTCCACTTTATATTCTGAGACAAGTTCACTCATTACACCTGGAGCTCACTGATTGGCCACACTGAGTGGCCAGTTTGCCCCAGGGCTAGCCTGTCTCTGCTTTCCCAGCCCTAGGATTACAGACATGCTCAACAATGCTTGACTTTTTCTTTGGATATTGGGAGAAGAATCTCAGCTACTCGTGCTTGTGAAGTGACTGGAACATTTCCAAGCTCCTACACATGTTTTGGTTTGTTTATTTTTTAATCTTAAATTTTCACTTCATTTCCTGTAGACTTTTTTAAAGCTTTGGTAAAAGAGATTCACATTAAAAACTACAGAAATGTAAAGTAAAATCAGAAGACAAGATACTAAATGTTATAGAACATAATTCCTTCTATCAAATTTGTTCAGGGAATGAAAATTGGATGTTTCTTTAACGATTCAGAATATGTAGACACTAATCCTGGCCTCATCACTCCTTAACTGGAGTTATGTTGGAAGAAAAGAAACATGTTCTGCCCAACCGCCCTGATAAGGTCAATGCAAAGATAAAATATGTATGAAAGTATTTTATACATTATAAAGCCCAACCTAAGTCTAACTCTTAATATTTATTATAGATCCAAGGCAAGCAGTATTTGAAGGAAATACACAATGTACTATTTTAATTAAATATTTTTTATATTGCAAAGTGATATGTGCTTCTTAAAAGAAGAGACAAAATGCAGGAATATCTAGAGATGAAATGCATAACTTTCCTAATTCCTTCTCACTCATACATACAAGTGATGTAAAAAGCCCAATATAAAACTATCTACAACTTTGCTCTTATCCATATAAATTACGTAAACGGAAACAACTTATTACACCCAGGGAATATTCTTAGTTTCCTCATTATCTGTTCATTTCATTCAAATTTATTCACATTTTTAAACTTCTTCTGTTCACTCTTTATCTAAAAGCTTATCAGTTTTGTTTCTCTTCTGTGATCTCTATAGATAAAAGCTGGTGAACTAAACACATTAAAAATAAGTATGTAGCCAACCTAGCCACAGATCCTTTGATCTACAATGGTGCTCTTCCCATAAGATATACTAGTACAATGGTGACACCAATCTTGTTGGAGTAACCAAAACTACCTGATTTGACATAAGGCCAACTGCACCAGATATAACCCACATGCAGCACTGCTTTGGTCACCAAGGTCCTGAAACTGGATAGCTCAGGGATCTAGGGTAAAATGAAATAATACGAGTCTACAAAGAAAAAAGTTGCAATAATATGACTCCTAATGAAATCTTCTATACTCATAGGACAGTGCCTTATGCAGCCATCATCAGACAAATTTCCTCCTATAATAAATGGCAACAAATATTGAGAGCCACATTCAGACATTATGTAAAGAGAGAAACTCTCTTAGTCAAAATTCTGTTGTTGTGAAGAGACACCATGACTACAACAACTTTTATAAAGGAGAGCATTTAATTTGGGCTGGCTTACAGTTCAGGGTTTTAGTCCATCACCATCATGGCTGGAAGCATGGCAGCATGTAGGCAGACAGAGTACTGGAGAGGAGCTAAGAGTTCTGTAACTGGATCAGCAGGCAGCTAGAACAGAGAGAGACCCTGGACCTGGCTTGAGCATTTGCAAACTCAAAGCACATCCCAGTGACATATTTTCTCCAACAAGGCCACACATCCTACTAGTGTAGTGCCACTCCCGAGGAGCCTTTGGGAGACACTTACATTCAAACCCCCACATTCTACTCCCTGACCCCATAGGCTTATAGCCATATCATAGTGCAAAAATGCATTCAGTCTAACTTCAAAAATCTATTATATTCTCAATATTGTTTAAAAGTCCAAAGTTCAAAATCTCTTCAAGACTCATGGATATCTCTTAACTGTAACTCCCTGTAAACTCAGAATCAAAAAGCAGATCACATACTTCCAACACACAATTACATAGAATATACATTACTATCTCAAAAGGAAGGAAAAGGAACATACTGAGGAAACACTAGACCAAAGCAAGACTGAAAACCAGCTGGACAAAGTCTGAACTCTGCATTCCATGTCTGCTGTTAAGGCATTCTTCAGATCTCCAACTCCTTTTATCTTTGTTGACTGCAACACACATCTTTCTCTTGGGCTGATTCCATTTCCTGTTAGAAGCTTTCTTAAGCAGCTATCCCGGAACTCAAAACACTACAGAGAACTTGGAACACACAGCTTTAAATGGGATACTCCAGCAAATTTCTCCCCTCAGAATTCAGGGAACCTCGCTGAAAGGAGACAGAAAGAGTGCAAGAGCCGCAGAGGGTAGAAGACATCAAGAGAACAAGTTCCTCTAAATCAACTGAGTAAAGCTTATATGAACCCATTGAGACTGAAGCAGCAAGCACAGGGCCTACTTTGGTCCATACCAGGTCTTCTGCACATACATTATAGCTTTTAGTTTAGTATTTTTATGGAACTCCTGAGTGTGTGATTCAGTGGGTCTCTCATTCTTGTGCCTTCTCTTAGGACTTTATTCCTTCTGTTGGTGTGCCCTGTCCAATTCAATATGATGGCTTTGTTTTATCTTATTATATTATATTTGTTTTGTTGTTGTCTCTTAGAAGCCTGCTCTTTTCCAATGAAAGACAGAAAAGGAGTGGATCAGGATGAGAGGGAGTAACAGTGAGGGAGGGGAAACTGTAATTAGGATTTACTGTATGAGAGAATAATCTATTTTCAATAAAAGTGTGTGGGGAGTTCCTAGAATGAAACCACACCTCACATTAACCTTCTATGAGGCTGATTAACTGATAAGAACTTTGATGGACATGTTGGAATGTTGTAGATTCAGCCCTAATTACAATTTATCTTGTGCTCTCTTTAGTCTCTTAATAGCCATTTCTTGCTCTTCTCAGTCCATGTCTTAACAGCCCTGTGACTAATAAGCAACATGTTTTAGAGTATATTAGCCTATCAGATTACTAGCTTCAACCAACCAAAAGGCTAAGGATGTCAGCACTTAGCATTTGAGGCCTATAGCACAAATTTCCCCACCTATCTTATGGTCACATCAATGTAATTAAATAGTATCTCCATTCATTATATATATATATATATATATATATATATATATATATATATATATTACCATGTTATATATAGACATATGTGTATATGTGATATATTTTTCTTTATATATAGATTTATAGATATCTTTGTTACTATAAAGTTTCATGAAACAATGGAATTTAGGTAATCTAATGGTATATCTAGGTATCTGGAATCTACCATATATGGATTGGAATCTAGGTAATGGTATATCAAGGTATACGGAATCTATATCTAGGTAGTCTCATGGAATCTAGGTAATCTAGGTATACCGTGCCATAATTTGTAAAACTAAATAACTAAAACGCTTGTTCTGTTTAAAACAAGAGCTTAAATTTAGCCAAAGAAATGGTTTATAGCCATATGTTCAATAGAAATTGCTGCTGTGAAAGAAATGGCCCATGTCAGCATTACCCCATATGATAGTAGCAGTCATGTTTTTCTATTATACTAGGAAATGAAGATAATGTAACCAAAAGCTCAATGTTATTTAGTTTTATTGAATTTATGTTTACATTTAAATAGTAAATTTTGATCAGTAACTACCTTCCCAGAGAAGGTAGGAAGGATTGTCTTGTTTTGATCTATTGCAAGTTATTTCCCTGTTTTTGAAAATGGTGAATGGAAAATTTTAAATGTAAGTTTTTAAATCATACCCAAATGAGCACTTTGCAAGACAATGTATACATGTTTCTGAAGGACTAGTTAGTGCCATGCCCTATAACCAAGCAGCTTGCTCGATTTGCCACTTCATGCGGATGAAGTCTCTTGCAATCAGGCACAGCACTTCCACGCTCATCAGCAAAACGTGGCTTTAAAAAAAGGCATTGTATATAGATGCTCAGCAGAAAAAGAGAATGTCTTCACTTCAGTTGGTTTGGTCAAGAAATGATGAAATGTCTTGTTAGTGTTGATGTCATGCAGTTCTATTTAGTCATTGTTGAGATATTTTACAAGATCTGTGATCTCGGTCAATAAAATGTAGTACTATGCAATCCCATAATGTCTTTCTTTTGGATTTATTAAGAGACAGCATCTTTTATCTAAATTCTGCTTTATGTAAGTTTTGTTAGAACTTGGGTTTAAAATACATGGAGAGTATTCTATCAGTCTTGAATGACAGAGCCCTACAGTGAGCATTTGAAACAGCTCTTCTCAACTTTGACCCTTTTTTATCTGGTATCCTATCACATGGAATCCTGTGAGAATTCAAAGCAGGTACTGAGAAGAAGACATCTTTTCCTTTGCAGTCAGGACAATGAGGACATTCTGAAGCCAGCCTGACATTACTAGAAGCATTCCAGCCTCTCAAGCCTTAGAGCGTGATATGCAAATCCAGTGCCTTGAGGAACATGGAGTGTAATCCTATTATAGTCTCATTTTTTTTTTTTCAGTCTTTACAATCCCGATTAGCCTTGGTAATCACCTGGCTCTTCTCTTGGATACTATTGGGATCTCTGGTGTTTTCACATCCTTCCTCATGGGAAAATATGATTCAGGCAACAGCTGCTCTAAGATCCTTCTCTGTCAGGAAAAAAAAAAAACAACAACAGCATAATCTCTTTCACTTCAATTTTACTTCACGGATTTTATAATAAAATAGCTACATAAGCATTTTTATTAAACAATCACTAAGTCAAAGTTCTATCAAAATGAAGAATGATTTCATTTTGAAAATTAAATTGTCTGAAATATTTGATCAAATCTACTCCACCTGCTCCTGCACACTACAAAATAAGCATAAGTGGATTCATGCATGAATCCCCATTTTCATGTGGGTAATGGATTCATGGGGGTTTTCAAGTATGCTCAGTTACATTCAATATTCCTAAAATGTGAGTAGAGGATCAGGGAAGATCACATCTTACACTGAGCCTTCTGAAAGGATGATTAACTCATAGGACTTCAAGGACTGTGGAAATATAATATTGCCAAGCCCATAGCCTGATTACAATAACTCTGTTGCTCATTTAAGCCCCTGCGATAGACATTCTTTATCCACATCTAATTCTAACTTAACATCATTATGACAAACTGGTGAAACCTTTTGGAATGTGTTAATTGACCCAAACTAGCTTCAAACAAACAAACAACGTCATCAACAACAAAAGGCTAAGAATGTCATTAGACAGCATCTGAAGCATTAAACAGGTCCCCTCCTTGCTTTAAATCTACCTAATGTTTCCACCAGTAAAGGCGACTTGGTTTGGGATTTCTTTATTCTAGTATTGTAAAGCTTTATCAGCCCATGCTCATGTTAGAACATGAAAACTGGAGTAATCTAAACCTGTGGTCCCAGGCCATGTTCACTCAAAGATTACATACCCTAATATTATGTTTGACAGAGTCTATATTTTCTTATCTTGTGTCTGAGAACCACAAAATATAAGTAATTCATATTTGTCAGGTAATAAGCTCTCTACATAAATAATATTAGGGAAATTCAAAATACATGGTTGTCTGTGGAATTTTCTGAATTCATTTGGCTCTCTTAGCATATGAAATCTGGTAGGAGTATTGTTACTTCACATGAGTTTTACCTTCAGATTTAATGAATCTATTATATTGTGAACTTACACTATCATTCATTTTCTGTTTCTCTGCCTTCATTTAAGATGACACTTTGATCAAAGGTGGCAAAGCATGAAATTATGGCCAGACGTAAAAATGTCACACGCTATTTCAAAGTCTACTTGTAGTTGGAAAATTTTCTGATTATCTGGTCTCATCAAGGGAATTAAAATTCAGTGTGCCTGACATGACAGCATGTTTTAACAGGAGCACAATTACATTCTTACCCTGTTACAGGATAGGGTTGCCTCATGAGAATTGTTAGACAAGTCCACGGAGGATACGAGCTGTCACCAAGCATCAGCATACACAGGAGGGTAAATGAAGGTAGTGGTTTTTTTTTCCTTTATGAAAGTCACTAATTGCATTTTGTTTTAAAATAGGTGTCTCTATGCCTGGAGCAAGCCCAGAGAATGTATGAAAAGTCAGTGTATTTTCAAATTATGTGGTAAAATCTATTACTTTCTGTAAAATAAGAATGGTAGCTATTTCTTCCTCTTACAAGAATTCTAGGCCATATGCACTAGCTCACAATCATGAAAAATGAGACATTTTGAAAATATGTCTGCAGAATCACCAGCTTCATTTTTCTAAACAAAGAGAAAATGTCCTTTGTGTGCTTCTATTCTTGTGGAAAAAATATTGATTGAACATCTACTTCTTGCCAGGGTATTTACAAGGCTCAGGAGTAAAAGAAACACATAGGTAAAGTCCTTACTTTCAAAGACTTCTCAGGTCAGCAGACGAGACAGAAATGCAGATTAAAATATTTCCACAGTAAGAAAAAGTAAAAGAGAAAATAATTATAACCCAAAGAAAATGGGTATTTCCTAACTATGTTTCAACAAAGCACTTAGATCTAATTCAACAGAAATAAATTTGTCTAGAAAAATGACAACCCCTTTTAGTAATGTAACTGTTCTAAGAAGCTAAAATTGAGCTAATCCATCTATTTACAGTTCTTCCAGTTAATGTATCTGTCTTCTAAATTCAAGAGTCCCATTCGCTAAATATCAGAGACAGTATTAACAACAAAAGAAAAAGGACATTTACTGCTGTTTGATTGACATCTGGCATTTATATCTAATGTGGAAAAATAATAATTCTAATATGAAGATAAATATAACAGGGAAACTGAAGAGAAGAGAAAAAGGAGTTGAGTGAAGTCTTTTAGTAGCCTGTGGGCAGGAAGGTAGAGGCATGGAAGTTTCCTTGCTTCTGTCTTACTTTGAGGAGATGAGTCCAGCAGTCGGCATTCATTCTTGTTAGTTCAATTGAGTAAATCTGCCTTTTCATATAAAGAACAGGCTCTTGTAATTAATTCATCATTAGTATATACTTCTTACTGAAATTGCCACCCAGGATTTAATGACAAATGAGAAACTACTGAAAGATCAGTAGTGGTAAAGGAACCATCTTGGAATAGTTTGAGAAGACGTAGTCCATGTTTGTGATGACTCTTTAGTCTCACAGAGGAAACCAAATATACATGGGCTGATGGAATAATATGTGCTTTTCCCAAATAATTTTGCCATTGAAATCCACCACTGAGAAAAAGAGAAGTAGAACGAAAGAGGAAATTAACAATGTTTGGAATTACTCTTTGAGGGATGCGCTTAGCTATTTTGTTACTCGACCCAATCAAGCCTTGGTAAATTATCAGCACTAGGCACAAAAGAAAAAGCTTAATGAAAAGAAATGTTTCTCTACTTCTAATTGTACAATATGGAGATAAAAAATCAATTCAAAGTGAGCTGTCAAAGGCTAAGTTGAAAACTGTTTCTTACGCCAGCTGTGAAGAATCCACTGAATAAAATTCCCCACACATCAGGGGGTAGGGGTTGGTCTTGCCTCAATTTGAATTGTCAGACTCCCCATGGGAGGCCATACTCTCTCTGAGAGTGGATGGAGGGCATGGTGGGGGATGAGCAAGAGGAGAGGATTAAAGAGGAACTGTGGCTAGTATGTAAAATGAAAAAAAAAACTTTTAAATAAAAAATAAAATAAAATATCCCATCTACTTTGTGCCTCTGGGCTTTTCCCTTTTCTTACTTCTATATATCCTTACTCTGTGGCTTGCTGTATGGCTGGCGCCAATGTCCTCCTCTCCTTGTTCTCTTGCTCCTTCTTCTTTTCCTCCCAGATTTCTCCTTCTATTTATTCTCTCTGCCTGCCAGCCCTGCCTATTCTTTCTCCTGCCTTGCCTTTGATCATTCAGCTCTTTATGAGACCATCAGGTGTTTTAGACAGGCAAAGTAACACAGCTTCACAGAGTTAAATGAATGCAACATAAAAGAATGCAACACATCTTTGCATCATTAAATAAATGTTCCACAGTATAACAAATTTAAGACATCTTAAAATAATATTCTACAACACAGGTTACCCCATTCACTTCCTAAAAGTTTAGGCTGAGAAAATTGAAGCTATGATTTATGTACTAAAGATGTATTGACTTTCTATCTCTTGTGATCAAGATGTGTCTTGAGGGAGAATGTCTATCATGTTAGAGTGCTCTGTTTAGTCTGAAAGGTAAGAAATTAAGCAGATAAATGACAGCTAATAGTATTTGCTCATCCTTTCACTAAAATGGAAATAAAGCTATGCTTCAAAACTCTCAATGGCTACAATACTTAGTGTGTCTGTTAATTTTGAGGGAACCTGGTTTACTGTATTATGAGAGTTGATTTTATTGATTTAGCAGCTTAGGTGGTTCTTTCTTTAAGCATACATTAGACACAACAGGGATTTAAAAATTGTGTTAAATAAGACAGGTTGGAGTGATCATATTTGTTGTTCTTAGAAGAAGCACTTTGAATTATCCATAATAATCCAAAAAGAAATCATTTGGATAAGATAAACTTCCTGACACACATTGGTTTTGTGCATATGATGAGAAAATACAAGTGGTTTCTGTCACTCTAGAAAGCAGAATGTTGCTTACCCCACGTGGGATGTTGAACACAGTAAATTGTTTTTTAGCATGTGTGTAAACCAGATAAATATAAGACAATTTTTAGGAATAGAATTGGAAGTATCTTTTTTTTTTCTCTAAAGAAATTCATTAGAAAATCCTATTGTTTTTACTTTCATTCCTGTTTCTTCAGTGAGGAAAGAACAGATGATTTGGACTCAGAGTTGTGGTTAGAACTATGCTGTAAAATTTTAGTCTTTTGGGCAAGAGACCTTGGCATAGACAGCACATGAAAATGGACTAGAAAACATGTTCAAGCAATGCAGTTACAATCTGAAATACTTTATTTCTGGTACTGACTAAGCTTTCATTTCTGTTAAAAAATAAATTACTCAGATTATCAACTAAAAGCACACATAGAAGATGGCAAATTGTTTTGTGTATAAGCCCCGTGACACAGGTTCAATACATTTGCTATGTTTGGTGACTAGGAAATCAGTACACTCTTAGTTATATACAGTGTGTGTCCCCAAGCTTCTATATATTTGATCCATGGCATTAATGCTAGCAATTAATAAATGTACAAATAAATAAATAAATAAATACATAAGAAAGAAAACACAGCCTAGTCAATAAAGTCAACTATCTCCTGTGTTCACTGAGTAAAAATATTTGAATTCTATTATTTTTAATGTTACAAAAGAAGGTATTACCATATACATTATGAGAACAACAAAACTCACCGCAATTCATTGACTAGTAATTCAGACAACGAAATAAACGTGAGTCCCTAGTAACATAAATAAACTTAAAAACATATAGCCAAAAAGGGACCTGAAGCTTATTATGAAAGAATTGCAACTAAAACAATAAACACAAAATTAGAAAATTCTACTTGAGTATTAAATAAGTGACTTGAAATCTTACAGAAAAATTTCCAAATTTACCTATACCTACAAATGTGAAGTAAATTTATGATGAACAAACCTTATTCAAATGAACAAGGTCATCATTGTTAATGACACAATGGAAAGTAGTTAATGTACTATTTAGAGGAGGGAGGGGAACTGTGGTCAGGACGTAATGTAGGAGAGAAGAGTAAATGTTAAAAACAACAAGAAATGTCAGGTTCTCTGAAGCAAACGGAGACAGAAGTCTCCTGGACTGAAGGAATGGACATACCAACAGGCAAACATGGAGTGGGTGCTTGGGTAGGACCCTGTGGCATAACATAAGAGGTAAAATGAGAAACTGAAGCAGTCAGCTAATCAGAAATATTGAAGCTACGTACAACGTTTTTGGTTTTGACAACCAACCACACTATCATCACATATGATGCTTACTGTGAGGGAAGTATAATTTTATAAATTTTCTGTGAATCAAAAACATGTTAAAAGTAGAAGTCTGACAAGATTATCACATTACAATAATGAAACACCTGGGAATTCAATGGGTTCAACAGAACAAAAAGAATAAATAAGAGGAATTTAGTTGCAGGAACGGAGCAGTCAAAAAAAAAGGAAGTGTAATCACATGGATTAGAAAATAAATAATTTTGTTTTCATATGAAGAGTTATCCTGAATTTTATAAATCTTAAGGAAGTAACAAAAATATAATTAATCACATTTACTAATGTCACATTATATATTTAATTTATATATACATTTCTTATACTACCACAAAATTAAAGAAGATCTGATTTAAATTTGGTAAAGTACACTGGTATATTTCAAAATTTAATATGAAACTACCAATATGAAATTGGTAGCATGATATTGGTATAAAACTCCAGGAAAAATATAAATTCTGATTTTAAATACAGAGCCTGATTCTGACTTTAAGAAATGATTAAAAAGATTAACCCAGTGATTAAAAAAATACTTAGACCTAACTATAAGGGCTGAATTTATTAAACCTTACTAAAAATAGTAGAAATGTTTACAAACTTAGGTAAGATAAGATATTCTTGTATTTGACACCAAATACAACTTCAGTGTAAAAGATTTAAATAGTAACTGAAACTTTATCAAAATTTAATGTTTGTAATTCCCCCTCTTTCCTTCCTTCCTTCTTTTTCTTTTTTCCTCGACTTTTTTTCCAATTTGACAGAATATGATATTTATATTTTCATGAAATTGGCTTACTCTGTTATTTTTAAATTTTGACATTTTATAAAGATAAAAGAAAATTTATTTATTTACATGTTAAATAATAAGAAAATACAAATCTGAGGTAGGTTTTAAAGTGCCTTATTAATTTATGTAAGTATGAAAAAGCTAAAACTAGTATATACCTTCAGGAATGTAAATTAATTTCAGTTTCCAAATGTATATATGCCAAATTATGGTACAATACAGATGAAAGAAAGCAAGTGTTCAATTTTGACATTAAGACAATATGACATTAATTTTTCCCTAAAAGTGCTTCAGAAGGACAGGTATTGTTTTGCCATAAATATTGGTTACATTATGGAAGAAGCAGTCTGGAAACTTCTGAAATACTTCATAGTACTTTCTTCCACTGCCTCAATGACAAGAACTTGAGTCTCTTCTATCTGTGATGCTATTGTTTCTTATTTTTCCCCCCAAACATATTAGGTCACAAATTAAATATTTTTCTGCTCTACTTCCTATTAAATTACAAATTATATCTGTTAATAATTAGATTCCTTACCGCTTTCACAGAGAGAATAAAAATTAGTCACATAGAAAGCTCTGCTGTTAAGATATTTCTTCTACCAAATACCCTAGTTTGTTGATTTTAAAGTTGTCCATCCTGTAAAGGACAAGGACAAGGACAGTATTTTTACCAAGTTCCTATTATATCCTAACTATATTGTAAGGATGGTCTTTACTGTATTTCTAATACTTTGTTCTTCATTTCTCAAAATGGCTTTTAGTATCTAAGTTTGTTGTGTTAGGAATACCTGTATTCTGAATATGACCACTTAGCCAATCTCTAAAAAACATGTTTACTGTTTCCTCAAGTGCTCATAAGAATCACCATCAATGATACAGGCTTTTTCTAGCTTCTATTTTTGCCCAATTCTTGTCTACTATCGAGTTTTAAATCCATTTCCACATGCTCTGGAATTTGTTGTATCTAAAGTTCCCACTTCTTGATACTAATTTTTGTCTCAATCTGTTTTGTGTTGGTCGTGACAATATAATTTCCAGTGCAAGACATCAACACTGAGGCACTGCACATGGTGGGAATTCTTGCTCCTCGTAAGGAAAAGGATTGGAAGTGTACAAACTTAGGTATCTCTTCCTTGGATGACAAAGCATTGTTCACAATCTGAAACCCAACATTTATGGTCTAATCTAAACATAATTTCCTTCTCCAAAGGCCTCAGCTCCAAAATCAACCAACATGCAACACCTGCAATGATGTTTGCAAGCACATGAGCTTTGCTGATACACTTGAAAACTCTGTAGTCATTTTCATTATCATTTCTGTTATTATAGTGATGATTGTAGAGATCACAACATGAGTCTTAATTTGTCATAATTTCAAATTAATATTAGTTCTGAAAATATTCACTGTTTAGTTTCTATTCCCTCCATCATCATCATATCATGCAATATATTATATAATATATAAATATCATACATTTATATTATTATATTATATTTTATTAATGTGTGAAATAAACAATAATATTACATTATAATTATTAGTTTTGGCACTATTTTCTGTATCAAAGAGGAAAAGTATTTACTTTAAATTATATATGTTGTATATAACACATACATCTCCATATTTGTCACCTGTAGCGTTACTTACTTTTTGCTGAAGAGTTGAGTTACTGCTTCGTTTATTTATCCTTTAATCATGGTAGATTTCCTTTACTATATTTTAAAGTATGCACACTGTCAATGTATCTTCCTATATCTCTGAATATCTTTATCTCTCTTCGTCTTGATACTTTTATTAGATAAACTTTCTGAGTTGACAGACTCTTTGTTTCATTAATTTCTGCACAGTGAAGAAGGCATTTCACTGCTATTTCTGATGAGACATTAGTCAATAACCATATTTACTCATGTGCATGATGAATCATTTCTTTCTTGCTGCTTTCAGGAGAATTTTAGCTTTGTCTCATACAATGTTACCTGTACTTTGTCTGCTTGTGTAAATGTGTGTCTTCCTTCATGTCCTGATAGGTTTGTTGGGCTTCTTGGTTGGCTCAAATTTTAATATTAAGTTTGGAAAGTTTTAAGTCTTTTTTATTTTCAGCAAGTTTTTCTTTGCTTTCATTCTGTTGCTCCTGTTACTTGTATATGTGATTGGTGAGAGTCATCACATATTTGGGGCGGGGGGAGGACTTTGTATAAATTATGCTCCTCTATTTTTCAGATTGGATAAACCAGTTCATCTTCAGGATCCTATTTCAAATATTTATCTAAAAAATATTACATTTTCATTTAAGTTATAGTACTTTTCTCTTTAAAGTGTGTGCTTGATTTTTACACATAATTTGACTGTGTATTGAGACTCTATTTGTTAATTATTGGGACACTCATTCTTATTCTTCCTGAACATGGCTTCTAAAAGTTTATCAAGTACGCATAATTGCTTTATCGAGCTTTTACTTGCAGCCAGAATTTGTAAACTGCTTCAGTGGTTTCTGTTGACAACCACCTGAGTATTTTTACATAATTGGCATTTTCGGTTCCTTCTCATGCTGCATAGATTTTATAGATAACCACTGGATGTGTTAGATAGTCTATTCTACCCACTTTGGATTCTGAAATGGCTGAAGTTTCTACTAAGTTTTTGAAAGTCTTATGTTTTTGTTTTCCCTGCTTTCTAGAGGCTGCTCCTGCATCTGCATGCCTCAGTGATCACCTAGAATTCAGATTCATTCATTGTGAGCCCTGAAGATTTATGCCTTCTGTACTTGGAAACATGCTTAGTTCAAGGGCTCCTTAACAGACAGGACACCTCTCAATTTTCTTTTGGCATTTGATTTCCACTGTTGCTTGGGATTTTCCCTGCATGTGCATGTAGCCTGCATGGGCCTTCCAGCAGGCATAAACAAAGATGCACCTCACTCTTCTAATGCTTATGTACTTCTATGATTTCCTGGTAGAATACGTGCTAGGTCCACTTCTTTCCACTAATGGGAACACATTCCAAGGCAGGATTAAAAGATTTCTTGTTTATTTCCTGTCAGGTTTGTTATTTTCATGAATAAGATGGCCTGGCTTATGCCTTTGCCCTCTAGCAAGTCAAAGCATTGATCTGTGAGCTGAAGCTCTTGACTTTCATGGTGGCTGCTGTTCTAACCCAGCTGGACTTTGGGTGTGAGAGTAGCCCCTGCACACAAAGCTCCCTCTCTCTCAATGTCCTGACAGCATTCTGAGAGTGGGGGCTTCTCAACTTTTCATATTTTGCTCGGTCCTCCCAGTGCCATATTTGCCATTTTCCTAATTTTGCAGTTGTTTTGAGGGGATGGGGTATTAGCCAGCATCCTAGTTAGTAATACCCACTTTTGGAAAAAAAAATCCAGTTGGAATTTTCTGTAATCATTTATTTTGCATTGTACTACCATGTCACTGTGATCTCGACAGTAAGAAACTGAAAAAGAAATGATTTTCAGGTCCGTAAATATAACTTTATAAAACAACTTGAAAAAAAAATCAAATATGTGACATTAGGAAAGGGAGTTTGACAAAGGGTGGTATTATAATTCACATTGCATATAGAAGAAAATGAAATAAGTGTAAGAAAATAATCTTATCATTAATCAACAAATTTTAAATGAAATTTAAATCTGAGTAAGTTAATGATAATAGTAATAATAGGAGAAATCTATATAATCTGACATCAAGCAATAAGTGTTGTTTATACCAAACGGAAACCCAGAAACTCTTAACAAGAGCGAATGCAGAGAAAAAGGGTAACATATAAGGTGAGAAGTCAAACGATTAATACAAAAGCTCATACATTTAAAATAATTTCAAAAGTCATATAGTTAATGAGGAAAAAAGCAAGAAAGAGAAAATGGTGTAAGAGACTGAGTTAGAGAAGTCAAGCCAGAGGGTCATACAGAGGGTCACTCTGATGGAATGTCCAGATTTGGATGCCTTTGAGTCTGTTTCTACCTCTGCACACCTCTTCATGGTTCCAGGATATAACTGGAGAAGACAACATTGCAAATCTTCTCTATTTCTTCCCAATCCAGACACCCAATCCAGGAGTAGGTATCACTTCTTTTCACTGGAATGGAGGAGGCTTCATTCAGCTAAGCTGTTTTACCTTCAGAATTATCTTTTCTTCTGTCTTTGCTTTCACTGACCTTCCTTAGACATGTCGTTCTAAAGTTCCCCTACTTGTTCCTATTCTCTTGCCTGTACCTTTGGTATGAAGTATCTCCAATAAATCTTTTGTTTTCTTTTAAATTAATTCTTATTTTTCTTGTCATTGTTCTTAAAACAATATCCTATGATCTTTGAGCTTCAAAACTACAATTGTGACTCCCCTTCCCATAGGGGGTTTTTCAAAGACTGATTGAACATGATACTTGGCTATTAGAGCAAAGTGAATCTGCTGTTAAAAGGCAGCTTAGGCTGGGCGGTGGTGGCGCACGCCTTTAATCCCAGCACTTGGGAGGCAGAGCCAGGCGGATCTCTGTGAGTTCGAGGCCAGCCTGGGCTACCAAGTGAGTTCCAGGAAAGGCTCAAAGCTACACAGAGAAACCCTGTCTCGAAAAAAACCAAAAAAAAAAAAAAAAGGCAGCTTAGATTCTTGAGTTCTTTATATAAACTGAGTATTGTTGATGAACAGTCAGCATTTCCCCCGCACTTTGCACTCTATCTCCTCTCTCGGCCCATAGCTTTCTTTGCTGAGTAGAAGTCTTTAAATGTGTTATCATCCTGTTTACCTATGTGTGCTTGGTTTCACTTGCTTTCTGCATCCCATCCAGATTAGCGTGGCCTGGAAAACGCACCGTTTATACTGCATCTCTTGCCATTGTCAACTGACTGTTTGGTCCTTATTGCTAGGTACATTTTACTCTGTCACAGTGATGAGACAGCATGTTTGTTAGCATCTGAAAGCATGAGCAGCAGAGACCCTCCCAAAGCATATACTCTAGTTCCAAAGTAGATGTCAACTGCTCCTTTGAGTAATGTGTCTCCCCCTCAACTATGTACTGATTCCAGTGACAGAAAATATTGCCATTGCTTATTCCATTGCAGAAGGTGAAAAATATGTAATGGATAAATCCTACATGTGGATCCAGTGTAAATTTGAAAGCATAATGGAGATTTACCTACTGGAAGAAAGGGGAGAGATGAAAGACAGGCACAGATAACAAGTCCTTTAGGAGTCATGGCTGCATTTGGACAGAAGTTTTACAGTCCTTCCTATTGCTGTTTGATATCATAGAAGTGCAGACTCCTAACTCACCTTGACATAGCTGTGCTTGTAGATGAATATGTACATTGTGTTTGCCTTGAAAAGCAAAATATGTTTAGTCAGTGGTGAGTCTTTGCCAAGGTTTTGAAGATTTACTTCTGAGAACACTCAAGTTTAGTTCAGGAGAAAATGCTCTTCTTGGGTAAAATTAATTTTGTAAATTTTTTCTTTATTGAAAGGGATTATAGAAAACCAAAGTATCCACAAAGGAACATTAGACCCGAATCATGTCAAAACCATGCCTAGTACCTGAGTGTCCTCTTTTATTTTTTCTGACGAGTCATTGCAAAGTAGTACTTGGCTGAATCAGAAGCCATCACAGGACAGTTTAATCAAGTCTTCCCTGTCCTTTGCCAGAAGGCCATCTGGCCATGTGTCTTTTCTGCTGAAAATGTGTCCTGATCCAACGTGCATTTGTTGCCTGCCGAGGAGTATTCCCTCCAGAGTGGGACTAAACATGAGCATTGCTCATTTCTGCTAGCACTAAGGATGGAGTTTCGTTTTATTTTCAACTAGCAAATTATCTTAAGGTTATGGAGTGACTGGCAATTCTTTTATGTTGTATGTTGTGCTGATGTTGCTCTCTCATTCCTTTGTTCTGCTTTGAGCATTCAAAGGCAGGCATTACAGTAGGAGTACACGGGCCTCATTTTTTAAGCATATAATCAAGTCAGTTACATTGGCTCAGCTTTCCTAAAGAAATAAACATATTAAACATAAGAGAACTGTGCCTCTAAGCATAGATATTCAAATGAAATCAATTTGTTTACAAATATTTCATAAACCAGACATGTTTTTTTAAATTGTATTTTTTTCTGACATCATCCAAAAAACAAAACCCAAAATGGTTTTTTTTTTAAAGAAAATGTACATGTATTTACTTAGTAGTTGTGTGTGTGTGTGTGTGTGTGTGTGTGTGTGTGTGTGTGTGTGTGTCTATGTGTCATAGTACATGCACAGAGGTCAGAAGACAAATTTCAGGAGTTGGTTCTCTCCTTCCACCATGTGGGTTCTGAGGATCCAAATCAGGTCATCAGGATTTACAATAAGTGCTTTTACCCTCTGAGCCTCCTCACTGGCAACCTAATGTTGATTATTTTGTTCAAATCAAATTAAATGTCCTTTCACAAAACATACATTTTTCTGATATTCTGAATTAGGTAATATGAAAAAGAATGAGTAAAATCAGCAAGAGAAGCAAAATTGCTTATCACTAAAGTCTCAACAACCAAAAAACTGTGTCACAATAGAAAGATAAACAAAAACAACTACAAAAATAAAACAAAAACAAGGAGAAAGCAAAACCCTTTGGATATCATTTTATGATTATTATTCTTGGTGGAGTTTTGAAACATCATCTAACTTTCTTATTGCAAGCTGGAGTCGAACTGCAATCGTCCTGTCTCGGTTTCCCAAATGCTGAGATGACAGGTCTAACTTACCACTCCTTGCTTAGAATATGATTCAAGAAGTTTGTAGTTTAGTGAATGAAACAAAGTTTAACACTGAGTAAGGTCAACTTGCCTGGGATTTCTCTCTTCCATTGTCTGACAGGGTTCTGTGCTTAATAGCTAAATATCCATTCTGTTGAGAAATATTTGTTGGCCCTCTGTTCTACTCCTACCTATACTGTGTTGATAACAGTTATATTATAGCCTCACTTTATGCACATTACTTATCGGTCATATTAAATGTGAAGTCCTGTCTCATTACCATTTGGTGTTGATGTCTGACATTGTGTTTAGGAAATGATACTCAATGGATGAATGAAAAGATGAGTAGACGAATGGAAGACAACTTTCTTCCCCACCACCACAACAACAAAACTCCTAGAAATTAGAAGGGAAATGAAAAATAAATTGTGAGTTAATGCAAAAAAAGTCACAGAAAATATGTTTTCATATGAAGAGACTGAGGGATCTGAGGTACCTGTTAGTAACCCAGGTAGGCATTACAGTAGGAGTACACGGGCCTCCTTTTTTAAGCATATAATCAAGTCAGTTACATTGGCTCAGCTTTCCTAAAGAAATGAACATATTAAACATAAGAGAACTGTGCCTCTCAGCATAGACATTCAAATTAAATGACAGGGAGTCGTGAATACAAACCATCAGCTGTCTAAAATATCATGGGAAAGAATTTGTGAACCAATATTCACATTTGGCTTACTAGACAGGATGGAAAGCCAATAATTAGAATGGGCAAAACAGTGAAATCTGCAGAGAAAGTATTTAGAGCAGTTTTTAAGGAATCGGAGTGTCAGGTTAATATGATGGATCAAATCAGAAAATATAGGCCCTGAAATTAAAGCATATATATTCATTGTCAGAATATTCAATTAAATTCCAGATGAAATACTAGATAGACCAACCACCCCTGAGGAGGAGAATATGCTCACTGATACAAATTTGTATGATAAATATTACTATTGGTTTCTGTAAAAAAAAAAAGAAAATAAATAATTTTAAAACAAAAAGTATAAGAATTACAGTGGACATTAAGCTAAGACAAAGGGCTTCATTCATGAAGTAGGAAATCATCTGGTTCATGGAATATATTTGGCTTCCTGTGTCCCATCTGAAACATGTACATGAGTACAAGGCTCAGAGTAAAAGATAGAGATGATATATTTTAGGAGAAAGCAAATTTTATGGAAATTCAAGGCTTAAGTGTCTCATAACTAATGCCTACCTGTTAATTAAAAGCAGTATCTGAAGGAGAAATTATCAATCACAGCAAAATATTTAGCCTGAAAATATAAATACTGTAGTACTGCTATGGAAGGAGTTGGTGACCCTCAGTGGTTTCTTTAACCCTTAAAGTACTGTTGTTCTGAGTAGAAAATTGATATTTTTAATATATTTTATTGCAACTGGATATTATAGAAATTACAACCGTCTATCTTCTTAGTTATACCACTTAAAGTCTTCAGATGTCTTCTTACCTGGTTAACCCATCCACTGCCTGTGCTCCACCATGAAATGTGCCCTTTCCTTCCCACCCACTCCTTGCTGCTTTACTTTAGATTTTTTCTCTTCCTCAAAGAGGAATCTCATGATCATGATGATGCTTGGACAGGAGAGGTGATTTCCAGAGGTTTGAAGAAAAATAATAATGTCAGTTGTTTTAATTGTGATAAACAAGGTCACCTAAAAAAGGGACTGTAAACAGAGCGTTCTTACATAAAATGATTTTTCTAAGAATAATCCAAAGAGAATGCCCCTCCCTTATGCAGTATGCAGAAGGTGTGGCTGCAGCATGAATCTTAAAGGTACTTATTAATAAAATCAAACCAGAGGCCAATGATTGGGGTGAATGCTGGAAGATCAGAGAAGCAGAACAAGCCACAGCTACCTCGCCTCACCAGTTCCTCAGCTGATCCTGTTTCCTGAGACTGGAAGCCTCTGAGTCCTTATCCAAATGAATCTCAGCTGAACTGCTTCTCAAAAGCCTGAATGCTTAACCAGCCTAGTTCCTGGTTTTCACGCCTTATATACCTTTCTGCTTTCTGCCCTCACTTCTTGGGATTAAAGGCTCACTTTTTTGGGATTAAAGGCGTGTGTCACCATGCCTGACTGTTTCCAATGTGGCCTTGAACTCACAGAGATCCAGACAGATTTCTGCATCTGGAATGCTAGGATTAAAGGCATAAGTGCCACCATTTTCTAGCCTCTGTATCAAGTGGCTGTTCTGTTCTCTGACCCCCAGATAAGTTTATTGGGGTGCACAATATTTTGGGGAACACAATACTACCACATGTGGCAAAGGCAGACATTGGACTAATGAATGTAGATAAACAAGGGACAGTCAAGGTAACCCTTTGCCATTGGGAAACATCTTGAGGGGCCTCTCACTGGCCCCCATGTCAAATTCAGTACAGCAGTTTCCTGTCATCATTGAGGAAACTCCTTCCTAGAGCAATTAAAGAATGCAATGCCTTTGGTAAGAAACCATACTGCTTTGGACGATAGAACATCTATAGAAGAGAGAACAAAAAAATTAGGAGAAACTGGAATAAGCAAGATGACTTATTTAGAAGAGATGATAGTTCATCAAACAGCGTGGCCATTCAATCTAAACTAACTTTAAGGTTAACTAATGCTTTTCATTTTTGTCAGATATAACTTGCCAAAAGGGAACCTCCCCAAAATTAGGTTTAAGGGAGGGATTTGTTTTTTTTTCTTTTCAGGAGAATGAAGGCTAAGGAATCTAAAGACCACTGAATAAATGAGACATGTGAAGAAAAAGGACAAATCATCCAGTAAAAATGTCTCAAGAAAAGGAGTAAATTGGCCTATTGATATATCATATTTTCAACAGGATAAAATTTCATAAATCCTCCTAAATGTTTGTTTCTGCTGTTCTCTAAAGACACATAATAGAAATAGATTTTTGTAGTCCCATTCTAATTAAAAATCAAAGCTGGCTTTGGAGTCAGAGTGTGACCCTCTCCCTCTCTAAACCCAAGCATACTTGTTAAAGGAAAATTAAAAATCTCCATCTCATGTCAGAAGACCCACCTGATATGGGAAAAAAGAAAAACAAAAAATTAGAAACTATTCTATTACTACTAATCTCATAATCCTTTGGTTTTATTTTGATTCTTTAAAGCTTTTATTAAGGTATAAATATTATCTTAAAATTTTAAAGATTATATATAATAATATATATAAATATGTTATATAATATATATGTACATATTAAACTATTAGTCATATGGAGTGCTAACAAATTCTAGAAAAAGGTTTCATCTAGCTTCCTGCACATGATTTTGGGTTTGAGTCTCTATCAGTTTTCCTCAGTGAAACATGACGATGCCTAACCGTGACCTTTGAAGTCTCCAAAAGGAGGATGGGGTGCCACAACGACGATTCTACCAGGACTATGATAACACCACTAAGCTGAAAAACACCACCTAAATATTGGCTTTGGACTATAAACTGTTCAGGACAATTTCCAGGTGGCTAGCTGAGATGGTCCAGCCTCACAGAGTACTCTATCCATGACTTGAGACAAGCCCTGCACTTTCCCATTATGCAAAGACTGGACAACAAATGATACAGCTACCTTTCCCAGGACTTGACATCAACCCAACTTTTTCTTTTCAGGATCCCCTAAAGATATCATCACCCCCCCCCCAGACAGTAGTTAAGAACACAATGCCCATATTTCCAAGAGATGGGTTGGGTGTTTTTTGGTCTTTCTAGGGTTATGAATATTTGTCATCGTCATCATTTAAGGTGATTGGTTACAAGTTATTATTGTTAATGGTCAGGAAAATAAGCTGAATAAAGATTATATTCAGGGTTCCTGTTTGAAAAAGAAAAAAAAGGAGGGGATATAGAAATGATAGGATAAAAAGTAGAATATTGAATCTACTCTGATAAAAAAGGGGGATGTAGATAGAATAAAAGGGTAGATTATTGAATCTCTTTCTTAAAAGCAACTTCTTGTTTTAAATACTTTACATTATATGGATCTTTTTATATTGATACAAAGTTGAGATTATTTTTGTTAGACTATACTGTACATACATTTCTACTTTTGTTCAAGGTATTGTACCTATGCATCTCATTTAACAGTGTAATGCGAATTTCTAGTCCTTGAAAGTTATTATTACAGACTAATTAGGCTATAAGGAAATGCAGATTAGTAATTCATCACCTATTACAATCAAACTTGTAGTCCTATTAGGCCTGTTTTCAAGAGCAAACACAGATAGATTTTAGATATACAGGTTGTCTTCAAACACTTCAGAGATGTGCAGAATATGGCATTTAAGATGTTTTAAGAACATAGGTTCTTTTTTTTTTTTTTATGACAATGAGACATGCCTGCTCCTGGCAGCACCAATCTACTTCAGAGAAGATGATGGGCATTGAAAAAAAAAAAAAAAAAAAACTCCTTATGCAGTTTACTTTCTTTGTAGCAAAAGTTAGCCACTGGGCAAGAAAATGCCCTTGTTCAACTGCTGACAGTATGCTTGTCCCAAATGGGACAAGCTGGACACAAAAGAAAGGACGACTGAACTTTGTCAAGACAAGGTAGGGCAGCCCTTCATAATATCCTGCTTCACAGAAAAGTCTGTCAGATGTTCTAGGCTTCTAGACCAAAGATGGATGCCCCAAAATTACAGTGAAACCTTGGTTGATGGTCCAGGCAGCCAACTATTTCTGTCATTTCTCACACTTTTTTGGAAGTCGCTTACTTGAACTTCCTTTTTACTCAGGTAATATTATTTTCTTCTTGGGTCTCTGAGTGAGTTGAAGACTATAGTTATAGCTATAGTTTTTCTTATCAGAAAAGAAACTCACTAAAGAGGTGTAAAGTGTATAAGGTTGAGAGACATCAAAAGACAGCTTTAAATGTTAATGCAAGTTAGCTTAGAAAGTCCATTAGGTACAAACTTTGGACTCACCAAGATAGGATAGATAATGGAGTATTTTTTCTGAATTTGTCTAATCCAAATTCACTAGACACTGTTGATGCATTTATTGCCTGTATATATTATATATAGTTATTGTACTTATTGAGTATAGTTTTTCTTATATTAGTTATAACCTTTTTATTTTAGATAAAAAAAGGAAAAATGTGGTGATATTTTGTTTGTGATCTAACAAATAGAGCTTGCCTGAAGATCAGAGTAGGGAGCTAAACTAGTTAGCCATAGAGGCCAGACAGTGGTGGCATACACCTTTAATCTCAGCACTCAGGAGGCAAAGGCAGACGGATCTCTGTGGTTCAAGGCCACCCTTGGCTACACAAGATCGATCCAGTCTAAAAGAGAAACAGAGCCAGGCAGTGGTGGCACACACCTTTGAATCCAGCATTTGGGATCTCATGCCTTTAATCCCAGCACTAAGAAGGTGGAAACAGGAAGTGATTTGGCTAGACAGAGAGAAGAAATGATAAGGTAGGGTGGAGACAGGACCTTGGCTCTTTCAGGCTGAGGACTTGGTGAGGTAAGAGGTGGTGTCTATAGCTTGCTCTTTTATGTCTCTGATCTTTCAGCATTTACCCCTATATCTGACTCCAGGTTTTTATTATTAAGACCAATTAGAATTTGTGCAACAGTAGACTATGGCTAGTTATGAATGTCCCACTACCAGATATCAAATGCCAGTAGTTCCTTCACTAGTGGTGGGAATTCATGCTTGTCTTACCCTTCTGTGTTGGATTTTGTTTGGCTTGAGCTTATACAAGTCTTGTGAATGCTGTCACAATCTGTGTGTTAAGCTATGCAACTGTCCTCTTGAGTCTGGAAAACACAGCTTCCTTGGTGTTATCAACCACCTCTATCTCTTAGAATCTCTCTGTCTCCTCTTCTTTGAAGATCCTGGAGATTTGGAGGGGGAATAATATAAAAAAGTAGTGCTGAATTCTCTCCTAGGATGTATAACCTATCTAACCACAGATGCTTGCCCCCTTTAATAGATATCAATATGAGTTCCATCTCGAGTAGTGTGCCCCATATCCAGTCAAAATATCTGGCAAACTAAAATTGTAAATGCAGTAGATAATAGGTCACAACACACGGCTTGTAGATGTTGAGATATCGAGTCCTATTTTACTGCACTAATCTGAAAAGAATTGGTGATTGGAATATTTAAAAATAAAAAGTAACTAAAATACCTCTAGTTTCAGACCCTAGTGAAGATGATCAAGAGAAGTTGCTTTAGGCCCCTAAAGAAGACAATTCTTGCTATGTCCATGGACATATCACACTGTCACAAATTCAAACTTGCTTCTTCCAGCTCTTCCTACATAATTAATGGCCTCTAATTTCTCTTAAGTGTATGACTTGCTTTGTTCTATGTATCCACTCAGCACTCTAATTTGCATAAAAAGTTTTTATAATCAGGGTGACAGGAAACTGGTCTCTAAGACACTGATATGATAAGCATTTTAAGGTGTATTGATGGCAGATTATTCAAAATGAGCTTTGAGTCTTATAAGATGAGAAATGCACTCAGATAAGAAAGGGTTCTTTGAAGCCTCTTGGGAGTTAGCTTGTAGTCTCTAGTGCATGGCATGATGCCCCCAATTGTTCACAAACTACAAAGAAAATGTTATATATTTTTACCCTACATGCATATTCATTCACAAAAGTTTTATATGACTACTGTGTGCCAAATAAAAACTCCGATACATATTTTAATCCTATTCAGATGCTATTTTATTCTGTCAAACTGTTTATCTACTTGTTTCATAGCACACTGACACATCATTTGGGTTTATCTCATTCCACAAAGCTTAAGTAGTTCTTCACATTTGGAGAATTCTTTAAAATTGAGCAATGCTTTACAAAGGGTGTCCCTCTTGGTGGCATGTGATAACATGGACATAAGAATGTTTTTACATTTGGTTAGACTTACCTTTCAGACCATTGTTTTAATGATGTCTATGATTTGCAGTGCTATGCATTATTACTGCATTGAATTAAGAAATAACATATTCTTTAAAATATTTTATTTTATATTAAACAATTGAATGGTAAAAATGATTGATATTCATAATCCAAGTTAAAAACTCAAAATAATAATGTAGTTAGAACCATAATTATGCCATTTAATTTTGTATAATAATGGTAATAGTATTATCCCTGTATATATCATTTGTCTTTTGCTTTGAAGTAAATAATATCACTAGATAAGAAAGGGGTGAATCTGACTAAAATGTATCTAACATTTTCCATATTCAAGTTCTTTCAGTTTCTGAAATAAAGATTATAGACTGGTAGAAGACCATTGAAAAATAGTATATCAGACACTCAACATTCTTCCAAATACTATAAACTGCTATTTACAATAACAGAGTTATGATTGTTATACCTAATACTACACAAGTGCTATTTAACAACAATGGAATTACAACTGTATACCAAATACTATACAACTGCTACTTAGCAATAATAGAGTTACTATTGTACACCAAATACTACACAACTGCTATTTAGCAATAATAGAATTGCAATTGTACACCTAATACTACACAACTGCTATTTAACAATCATAGAATTGCAATTGTATACTAAATACTACAGAACTGCTACTTAACAATAATAGAATTGCAATTATATACTAAATACTATGCAACTGCTATTTAACAATCATAGAATTGCAATTGTATACCAAAGAGCAAATGGGATCAGATGGAAGAATTTTTTCAATTAACATCCAGCTGTATGATAAGAAGTACTTTAGTTGAAATTAAGCCAAACATTAACATGCAATTATCTCTGCTTTGGATTTTCAATAATATTAATTTCATGAAGATGCTCTTTCATATTTTCTATAGAATAATGGATGATCTTCTGAAAACAAGAAAGGATTAATCCTTAATCACAGATGGATTTGTAGAGGGAACACTTATAATCATTAAAAAGCCATTACCTCTCCCAACTGAAGGCCCAAATATTTATTTGAGATCCAATAAACCACATGTACCATGAAAAGTATAAACCTAATTTTCACTTAATTCATGGAAATAAGATCCTCTTATATATTTGGCCCAAATAAAATTCTTATAGGAATCAGTTTTCTCTTTATGAACAATTAATTTACTATAATTATTTTGTAATGAACTTAGGGCTTAGCTAACTTATCATTACACCAATTAGTTCATTATTCAAACAAGTTGCATGTGTATACTGAGCATAACCTCTAGGCTGGCATGATGGAGATGAAGGCTTCTTCCAATCTTGTCACCCACTCTTCACCCTGCTTCTCCACAGGTAGCTTAGAATATAAATTAGAAAGTTTGGCATTGTGGAATATTAGTTTAAGATGTGTTACATTTGTTTATGCTGTGGAATATTTGTTTAATGATGCAAACATGTGTTGCATTATTTTATGTTCATTTGTTTAACTCTATAAAGCTGTGTTACTTTGTTTGTCTAAAATACTTGATTGGTCTAATAAACAGCTGATGGTCAATAGCTAGGCAGGAGAAAGGACAGGCAGGGCTGCCAGCCAGAGAGAATAAATAGGAGGAGAAGTCTTCACTTGAGCAAAGAGGGAGGAGTGAGAAAAGAAGGAGAGGAGGGCGCCAAGAGCCAGCCATCCAGCCACACAGGCATTCACAGAGTAAGAGCAAAGAAAGATGTATAGAGCAAAGAAAGGTAAAAGCCCAGAGGCAAAACATAATTAAAGAGAAACAGGATAATTTAAGTTAGAAAAGCTGGATGGAAACAAGTTAAGCTAAGGCCAGGCATCCGTAAGTAAAATTTAAGTCTCCGTGTATTAATTTAAGAGTTGGGTGGCAGGCTCCAAAGAGTTAAAACAAAACAAAACAAAAAAACACAGTTTGACTTAACACATCAGAACGTTTTAGTTTGTATGCTGGTCTTCTCCCCATACTCATTGCTCTGACCACGAGCAAACGACTTTCCCCTTCTGTATCAAATCCTGTTACATGAAGACATATAGCACCATAAGTCACTGCCCGGCAGATGTTAGGGGTGTGGAATGGTCCACCATAGGATTTATAGTAAGTTGACTAATTTTATATTATTATTTTTATATTTGCCTTTAGAAAGATTTTGGTATATAAACAACCTGAAGAAAATTAATACATCACAATACAAACACAGATGAGAAATTTTCAGTCAGTTGGTAGTGGTGCACACCTCTAAACTCAATACTCAGGAGGGAAAGGCAAGTGAATCTCTGAGTTCAAACTCATCCTGATCTACAAAGTGAGTTCCAGGACATCCGGGGTACACAGAGAAACCCTATCTTCAAAAACAAAACAAAACAACAACAACAAAAAACCTACCACCACCACCAACAACAACAGCAACAACAACAAAGAGATTTTCATAAGACAACCTGAGAAAAACTCTGCTTTAGCAGGCTAATTAATTTTACTTTGTATTCTTTGCTCGCAAAAGTGATAGTCTGATCAAAAAAATGTGAATCAGTTTTAAGTGGATATCCTATGAATTTGACATTAAGTTTATTGGCTGTTCATATGATATTATTATTAAAAAGAATCAGTTATTTTAGGTGTAAATTGTTGTCTAGAACAACTTTCTTGTGATATTTTTTAATACCATGTTAGTTTAGCAATGTTATGTAATTTGTGATTAGTGATAACACAAATGAGTAACCACTTGCTTCTTCTTCACATAGCAGACACCAGTCAGCTAATGGATCCTGTATATGTGCCCTCAGCCTGCCATGCCAGTGTGTCCTGGTCCTAAGACACTGATATGTTACATCACACATTCTATAATGAAGCCACGGTACCATCTTTACACATTGTCTATATATCGTGTCCTGGGGCTATTTATAAAAGAATAATTTACATTTTATACACTAGAGACAAAATAGTTATTAATGTTAATTTTTCTGTGACATCTTGCTGAGCACAATCATTTCAGTGATGGGTGCTTTGGGGGGCAATTTATTCTCTGTTTAGCTCTCACATCCTGCTAGTTGATGTCTCTGTTTTATGTCAAATTTGCATTTAATCATTTTCGAAGTATACTCACTTTACAGTATTTATCACTTTATAGTCTATAATACTTTTGAAACAATAATCAATGCAATCAAAACAATAAAAAAAGTTTTTTTTAGTATCTCTTTCTATTTAAACTTAATGGGAATACTCAGAATGTTGATGGAACACTTGTGACCTTCACCTCCTCCTCAAGGATATACCATGTCATAGTCTGAAGTTCATTCAGTAATACCTAATTTCTGTCTAATTATTTATGTAGTTATCATAAAAGTAACATTTAGAACAGTATTGGCTTTGGGAATATTGACCTTTGGCTTTTCTTCAAATACTGTTTCATTTAAGAAGACAAAACAGCTACCATGTTACCAACCTATTTGATCATCTTTTATGTTTAAATAATAAGTACTTTGGCAATGGGCCTTAAATATATACAAAACACACTGAATAAATGAATAAAAAGTAAAAATTATTTACTGTGGCTAGAAGAGGAATCACTGAGGGAGTGAAGTACCGAGTGAATGTTGAGGACATGAACAGACCTTGCTGAGGACCATAAGCTCAGACCTTGGCAAAATTGCAAAGCCTCACCCCCATCAGAGGAATGAGAGAGCCTTCCTCTGGTCCAAGTGTGAATGTTGATAGTGTATGAAGAAAATGTTCACCATAGATTTCTCCCTACCACCAATATATTTACAACCAAAGACTGCTCCTCTATAGACATTACTCCTAGCAAGATTATCTAAACCTGTTTCCTTGACCTAGCTATATATTACAAAACCTGTCACCCAATTGATCTGTATGTGATAACTTGGCCATGTTTGCCTATAAGCAATAACCCCACTATTCAACTGTATACTCAAATATAATGAACATGCTGAATTTCAGGAGTGCTACAGCTTCTTTATTAGAGAAGATGGACTGGATTTAAAAATTGTGGAGCTCATTCCTCTGGTAAGGTAGAAACAGTATGAGAGAATTATTTCAACTGTTAGTATAATGATATCTGTTTGACACTTACCTAATGATCTTCTAATCCTGGAGGCACTTGGATCAAGTGATCCAAGAATTTATGTGTGTCCATGCATCTGTTTTTACTTCTTTCCTTCACAGCCTCTCATCAGGCTAGTCTCTGGAGCTGTGCAAAGACTCCACTGGTCAAAACAGGGCCTTCCTTTAGGTGTGGCTTCAAATGCTCTGCCCAAGATATCATCTGAAATCCTAATGCACTTGCTATGGTCTTTAATAGGAGTCCAAACATGTTACCCTTGACTGTGGCTGTAAGCTCTCCCTCTTCCCTTGCCTATGCACTTTATCTGCACTCTTCCTTGCTGCTTCTTAGTCAAACTTCTGCTCAGAGGCCTCCACTGTTCTCTTTTCTGGACTCCTGTCTGGTACCAAAATTTAGCCTGACTTACTTCAGCATGGCTTCCAGACATCAGCTCAAAGGCCACCCTTCTAGTGGGACCTTATGTAACTGCCTATTAAAATGGCACTTCTTTATTAGTCCCCTTGCCTTGCCTTTTTATTTATCTTTATGGCGCTTATCACTGTTGGAACTTTTCTTATTAGTTTATTTGCTTAGCTATTTAGTATCTCTGTTGTCCAAAGGAATGTGAGTTCTAAATGTCAAGAGGCTCATCAACTGAGTGCCCTACAGTGGAAGTGCCTCCAGAATTATAAGATCATTGGGTAGGTATCAAACAGATAGTACTATACAACAGTTGAAATAATTCTTTCATACTGTTTCTACCTTACCAGAAGTGGAAATGAGCTCCACAAACTTAAATTCCAGTACATCTACTATGCAGTATATTTTCCAACTTTTACAAAATATCACAATTTTAAAAGCAAGTACCTTGTTAACAGAAATTAATGTCACATTAACTACATATTTTTTATAGCAAGATTGCATTTCAAAAGAGGAAATTGCCACCAAACTTCAATAAGTGTGTGAGAGAAACAAAACCTCATAGCTCCATATCTCAAACACCGCACCTAATGAGCTTTCTCTTCTTTCTTTTTATTCTGTGGTGAGAATCAGTGAATTAATGAATAACTAAATATATCATTGTGTACTTTCTCATTAGTAATATTGGAGAGTGAGGGATCAGACACGGGACCTTGCACAAGCTGGGCTAGAACTACATCAACAAGCTGCGTCCCCAGCTCTCATTTTCACTGCTAATTAGAGAGTTTACTCTGAAATATATCTGCAAAGGCACTCATGTTTTCATTCTTATTCCCTCACCATATTTTTCTTTTATTTCCAGGATTGGGTTTTACTCCTACAGCCAATTTCTAAATAGTTGTGAATCTTAAACAAATTCCATTTAAATCCCTCAGGCTCTTGTAAGATTAAGCACAGTCTGACTTGACCATGTGTCTATGTGTCTGAATATACGTGACATACGAGTTAATAAAATCCTGATGAGTGATATTTTAGAGTCTAAATATATTTAACATGATGGATGCCTGTAAACCGGCCTATGAATCAGATGGCAGCATAATCTTAATATTGGCAAAGGTGAAAAGAAAAGTTATGGTCTTATGCTAATACTGTGTATTTGATGGGTCTTCTAGGAAATAACTATAGTAAGATTAATCTGAGGACTGCAGAAGCCAGTCCTTTACAATGAATGATTCCAAACATAAAAAACTTTTAATTGATAAAGAAAATAGAAAACTCCCTCAAAAATGAGTTAAGGATTTTTTTTTTATTTAAAAGTTTTATCTGATAGAAAAATAATGAATAACTAATGTAGAAATGTGGGAATTTGACATCTTTAGAAAGCTTGTAACTTACTCTTTATGGGATACAGTGTAGGTTATTAAAAGTGAGCAACAATTTAAAATTTTCAAGAAGTCTAAATATGTAAGTTTTATATTAGAGGTAGCAGAACACAGAGATCTTTCCTGATATTGACACCACAAAACAACAAATACTACATGTTGACTATTTTTACGTATAGAATTGTGCAAACATTCATGGGGAATAGTTAGAAAACAGCATAAAGTTTGGGATTGGAAAGATACACGACAGTCTTGTTTACTAAGATGGCAGACAATCTAGAAAAAGGCCATACTAAAAGACAACTGTACATTCCCAGTGGACAGCCACTGAAGCTCCAGGGCTGAGGATGCCATTGTCTGCAGCACTAGTCAATAAGAGTAAGAATTCTACAACTTGGTTTCATTCTTTTTCATCAGAAATCTTTGAGACATATACTTAATTCCAGCTAGTTCAGTCGTTTTTTTTTTTTTTTTTAAAGTTTTATTGAAATTTTGCTGATTTGTTTCTCTACATGTGTCTGGTCACGTGATTCCCGGCTGGTAAAAGGTCAAGCCGAGGGGTTCTTTCTTCCTAGTGGTTCATGGGGACTGAACTCAGGCCTCAGGCTTGGTGACAGGTACCTTTCCTACTAAGAAATCTCACCACTCCTAGCTTTAATCTTAACAAAACCAACCAAACAAATAAATGAATAAATAAATAGTGTTCTTCAGACTAAATCATTAGATTATGGCAATAAATACTTAAGAATATGGACCGGTAGGTGGTATTATTGGACTCATTATTCAATAATAAATAATTTTTGGAATTAATCAATTGCATGTAATTTAGAAAGGGTTGACAATATTTGAATGACAATCCTCTAATGATGTGCTTGTTATTTTCTGTTCTATTCTATTCTCTTTCTTCTTCTTATCCTCCTCCTACTTCCTCCTTCATTTTTTTTTCTCCTACCTCTTCTTTCTTGAGACAGAGTTTTGCTTTGTAACCCTGGTTGTCCTGGAACTCATTATGTAGACAAGGGTGGCCTTGAAAGCCAGAAAAGAGATCTCCCTGTAGATGTAGCTACAGGCAATTGTGGGCAGCCCAATGTAGGTGCTGACAACCAAAACCTGTTCCTCTGCAAGATTCACTCTTAACAACCAAGCCAGATTTCTAACCCCATTTCAGTTGTTTAAAAAATGTCTCTAAAATTCATGGTAATGAGCAGTTATTATTTATGTCTTTTCCTAGAACTAAAGACACACATCAAGATGTTATTAATTATAATATAAATAAGATTGTAAAACAATAAGTCGTTTATATTTTAACAAGGGTATTTTAGACACATAACTAATGGGTGAAAAGGGACCTGTTAAAGTAATATACTAAAATATATTTCAGTCTTCCAGAATGATCATATTTTGCTAAAACAACAGCCTACGTCACTGGTCAGTGTTTAGAACTGAACTGAAATTTGTGTAAATTCCTGTGGTGGCAAGGGAGAAGAGGATTGTTTTTGTTACATTTGTCACTTGTTCATTATGACTTTATTTCCCACTTGAGGGTGTGAAATTTTAATTAGTCTTTATTTGCCTATTTAGAGGCTCAATAATTTTTGACATATGGAAATTATGCCATAAATTGTTGAGGACATAACCCTGATATAATGTAGACTCTTTATTTTATCTTTTTATACACTATCTCTAATAATCAAAATTATAAAACTATGTTTTTATGATCTTCTTAATGAATAGGATTCAAGGTCAGTCATTTCAGAACATGCCTAGAGAAACTGCTCTTTCTACATGACCTTGTTTCAATGAGACTTCCTTTCTATTATACAAAAAAGACTAAGAGTTCCTACATGAAGATTTAAGGGGCCAGTGTAACAGACCTTGATTTTATTTGCTTTGAAAAGTACCATGCTGCTTTCTCTTGCAACTCTCTACAAAATATTTTTCATGTACCTTTGCATGTTTCAAAATATACAATAAACTCTATATAGAGAGAACCAAAAGAAAAATACAGTTTTTATTTTAAAAACACTAAGAAAATAAAAACAAAATTCATCATTTTCTCCTAAGTATAAAGGACCTTATTAGTCCAGGATATTTGTCATCCACCAACTACATATGGAAAATTTCAGAACACATTTGTACTGGAAAACAAAATCTCTACTCCTCAGAGATGCTGATGTGGTGTTATTTGTCATTAGATTATTTTTGCTTCTGCCAGCTGAGATCAAGCATTTCCATGCTATTTGCATTTGCAGTCCTTTTTTTTTTTTAATAATTAGCAATTCTGTTTCACAGTCAGCACTTCAACCTATTTCACAGCATCAACATTAATTTACAGTATAGCTTGGGCTATTATTCAGGGGGAAACATTATTGGGAACGCCACTTAGCAAGAAGCTTCTTTTAAGAGTCATTTTAGCAAAAAAGAAAAATTTAAAAAAAGAACTGTAATGTGTTTTTAAAAATCCATTTTTATTAAATGTTGATGCCATCATTCAGAAATATATAATCTTGTTAATCTATTTAGAATTGTCTCAGGACTACATTAATTTTACTTACCTGACAAAGAGTAACAATTTCTTTCTAGGTTTATGTATTTTATTTTATGTGTATGAATATTGTGCCTGCATGTACCTCTGTGTATTGCATGGCCAATGGCATGAGCTCATTTTGAAGCAAGGAATCTATTCAGTTACATTGTTTCTCTAGTACAGGCCTAGGTGGCTTGAGTCACTGATGGAATCTTCTCTGACTTTGCTGACTGATAATAAATTTCAGCTAAGTGAACATTTACTTTCCATTTATATGTTCCATTGTTCTATATATTACTCCCTAAAGAAAAGCCATTAGGCAGTGTGGGTGCAATGTTTCAATGTGGACTTGGAAGATATTGTAAGGATCATGGTAATTATGTACATGTAGACCTTGTTTCATTCTAACTCTGTGTTTTTAATTGAGATATTGGGGCAGCATGTGGAAATATTTTGGTTGTCAAAGTGGAGTAATGCTCCTGGCATTGAGTGTCTTGAGTGGATAAAAACCACACATGTTGTTATTACAAGACACAGAAAAGCCTCCACCAGAAACCAAAATGAAACAAAACTGCAACAACAAAACTCTTTAGTTAGGCAGTGGTTGAAAACCCTTAGGCAGAACCTTCTTTCTTTGAAACACCTGTTTTTTTTTTTTTTTTTTCTTTGTTGCCCCATGGATACAACTTGCTCATTTAGGTTTTTGTGCTTTCAGTTTCTTAACACTTTCTACTCAGCTTGAGAGGCCCAAATCTCATTGGGATTTCTCTGATCTGGGAGATTATCACTTAGTCTGATTAATTTTTTTCCTATTTTCAGATCTAAGTAGAAGTTGTACTAAACAAAATTCAACAAAGAGAGGAGAATTTTATTCAAGACTGGTGCAATCTAGATGCCTGAACTCACTTTCTCTTTTACAACAAACACAACAGAAGTTCTTCCATGTTTTAATGTGCTAGTGAAATTACACTGGAGGATATTTTGGAGTGCAGTCTAGGGGGAGAATTGACAAGTGGGTGAGTGAGATGTGGAATGAATTGTTAATATTTTTCTCTCTGAAATGGACATTTGTTTCTCTCACTGAAGGTAAACCCTATTCTTCCACAGAGGTAAGGGGCAGAGATGTTTTCTCTTGGAGATGGATTCAGATTCTTCTGAAAGACATTTTCTGGGTGTAAAGATGCCTAGAGGCTGAGGAAATGATTTACATATATTTTAAAGGCATAGAACAATTAATTCATAATAGCTAGTGTCTCTCCTAATACAAAATTCCAAAGGACAGCAGTAGAGGAGTTATAATGGGGAAGAAACCTGTTTGTAGCTTAGTCAGGCTGAGATGAACACAGGGTCTTCTTGCCTTTTCACTGCAGATCTATGTACTCTTGCTCCTAATTATGCAATAGACTCCAAAATGAATCTTCTTTTTTAAAGTGAAGAATCTCAGAAGTTGATCTTGTTTGGTGGTCAATATGTGGAGGACAACACACAGATATTGAATAAACTCAATTTATTCAATTAGTGGTTTATCCATCACGGCACTAGTGATTTGATTGGAATAGACAAGGCTTCTCAGGTCAAATATTGACTATAAAAAGCTGTACCTGGCTCTCTAATTACAACTTGCTTCTGGGCTCTCAGGAGAAGGACCAGTGCTCAAAATGCTTGCTTTATAAAAAATGAGACCCTATGTCATATCCCCAACACTGGAATGGGGGTGGGGCACAGAGCAACCACAAACACTAATAAATGAAAAGAAAATGTCTTGTTAAAAATAACTGTCTTTAGGTAATAATATACATAATGTATATTATATATAAAATTCATGTTCATAATAGTTACTAAATTAGAATCTAATTTATGGACATATAAGTATATTCTGAATCCAATATGATTTAATTTTAGACTTAACCATTACTAACTAATAAAACCTCCTCAATTCTTGGTTTTGTCCATCACTAAAATGGATCTGCCAAGTCTGCCTTTTAAGTTTCTTTAAAAGGAGACATTGAACTATGTGGTGGTATATTGTTTGTCATATAGGAAATAAAGCTTGCCTGAAGATCAGAGGACAGATCTAGTCACAGAGTGAGCAAGAGAGGTCAGGCAGTGATGGCACACACCTTTAATCCTAGCACTCAGGAGAAATAGGCAGAGATCTGTCTGAATCTCTGTGCGTTCAAGGCCACCCTAGACTACACCAGATTAATTCAGTCTAAAAGAAACAAAGCCAGGCAGTGGAGGCACACACCTTCAGTCCCTGCACTTGAGATCCCATGCCTTTGCTACCAGTATTTGGGAAGCACACATGCCATTAATTCTAGCACTAGGAAGACTGAGACAGGAAGTGAGATGGCTGGGCAGAGAAAAGCATATAAGGCGTGAGGAAACAGGAATTCATTCGAGCCCTTTCGGCTGAGGACTCAGAGGCATTCAGTCAGAGGGTTCCTGGAGTTGGCCAGGTGAGAAGTGGCTGTGGCTTGTTCCTTTGTCTCTCTTGATCTTTCAGTATTTTCGCCAATATCTGGCTCTGGGTTTTTATTACAAGATCATTTAGGATTCATGCAACAGAATTCTATTTGTCTTATCACTCCATTCTCATCTTCCTCCTTGAGTAGCCTCACCTGTAATCATGGTATAAAAAGTGATTTATCAAATAATACTTTCCTCTTTACTCCAGGTGTGTCTGCTGATATCAGGAACCACATATCCCACTGTCAACTGATTTTTGAATTAGCATTTCCATGAACCTCTCACCTCAAGGCTCCAAAAGATAAAGTAACACAATCATCTATACATCTGCTCAGGACAAAACCACAGGAGGTTCTTTAGCTTTTTCTCCTCAGGCCACTGTGTCTCATTCCCTCAAGTATTCTCAGTCTTACTATCTAGCCATTTTTCCTAGTCAGCCCTCCCCCCCCCCGCTCTCTCTCTCTCTCTCTCTCTCTCTCTCTCTCCATAGTGTCCATAGTGTCACAATAAAGACATGGTTGAGGGGAACAGCTGGTTCACATCTCAAACCTCAAGCAGTGTGCAGAGCAGACACACAACTGTCTTTTGAAACCTCAAAGACTGCCCTTAGTAAAATACTTCTTAAACAAGGCCAAACACTATAATCGATCAGAAATAGTTCCAACAACTGGGGACCAAGTACTCAAATATATGAACTTATGGAGGCCATTCTTTTTCAAACTGACATAGCTTCTGATATAAATTTCTGAATCTCCATGTATCAGTATTGTTAACAACCTGTGCTCAGATAAAATGATATGATCACCACCCCTCAATTCTGTAAGTTTTGTTTAGTTTTCTCCAACTTCTCATCACACCTCCTGTTTTCCATTCTGTGCTCTGTTTTCTTTCTGAATTTGTGCTGGACATTATATCCAGGTCCCTTTCATGTTTTTCTAAAAATTATCTGTAAGCATTATTGCTAAGCTTTTCATTTCATGCTAAGCCGTTATGTGTTTGGTTTCCAGAATATTCAGTTTCTCACTTTTTTCGTTCATTTTGTTTGAGGGCAAGGTGTGAGGGTAATCAACCCGCTTCTCTACTGTCCCCACCAATGATACATTCTGCAGTGTTGATCTGTTTCTACAGCAATGGATCTGGAGTATCACAGTGAAATAAGGCAAATACATAGTTCTTAAGCCCAACTATACCATAGTCCTCCAAGTTATATAGAATACAATTCCTGTACTAATACACTGACTAAATGACTTAAACATCTTTAGCAATTGAATTCAGATTTACATATTTGACACTAGCTAGTTGCTATAGATTCTGTATCCTCGTTTGCAGCTCTGATTATAACACTGAGTTCTAACACCTGTTGTAGGTTCATACATGTGTAATCACCTAGCCCCTTCATGCCTCAGAAATCTGGTCTCTATGTTATTATAATATGAATCTACAAAATGCATAGGGTAGATTTGAGTATTAAATAAGTCAGTCCATGTCAGATCCTTACACTGGGGACTGGCCTTGGATGGCACTAAGGCCTGTAAGCATTCCTTACGTGCATGATCATTAAAAACATGTTTAATGACACATTAATAAAATGGGATTACTAAAGTATCCCACCTCAACATTAAATTCTATATACTTTTTTTCAATGTCAAGAATTTATGGTTGGCCGGGCGGTGGTGGCGCACGCCTTTAATCCCAGCACTCGGGAGGCAGAGCCAGGCGGATCTCTGTGAGTTCGAGGCCAGCCTGGGCTACCAAGTGAGTCCCAGGAAAGGCGCAAAGCTACACAGAGAAACCCTGTCTCGAAAAACCAAAAAAAAAAAAAAAAAAAAAGAATTTATGGTTCTTTATGTTATATACTGTACAGTCAGAAAGAAATCTCTAAAAGTTTCTGGACTCAGCAAATCAAGTTTGTTGGATTCTCTGGCCCAGTAACTGGTTGTACTCAGAATAAAGTTATGTATAATGTCACCCCTGTTACAGTTGTGTGGAAACATGGTTAAAAGAATGACACATGGTGACTAACGTCTTGGGGAACTGTGAGGGAAGATTCAGGAAAAAAGTCAGAGGGCCTCTTTTTCTCAAATAAATTTTATTCCCTGAATTGCTCTTGAATGTAATGTCATGCTTCTTGTGTTTAACATTTACATTCACTTTATACAACATGTTTATTCTTGTTAGATATTAGATCATAGCTATAGAACCCAGGATGGTGAAAGGATATGCTGAATGTTGTCCTCACTGTTCCCTGAATCTGGATGGGGCCTTCTGCCTTGATTTCATGCTTTTACTGATATAATTGATAGTATATGCCAGGCAATTGTGTTTAAATTGATCTGTCTTAAGAAAGTTTTGGGACAGGGATGCTCTATTAATAATTAGTATTATTACTAATTATTACTGGCATTTATTTACATGTTTTACTTAACTCAACCTTCCTTGGATCACTGTAGTGTGAATTCTAATTGGTCTTAATAAAAAAATGGAGTCAGATATCAGGGTAAATGCTGAGAGATCAGAGAAGTAAAGGAACAGGCAAAGTCACCTCTTACCTCCTTGACTCCACAGACCAAAAAGGAGCTGAGCCCCTGTCTCTGCCTACCTTATATTCCTCTCTCCAGCCAGCCATTTCACTTCCTGTATCCTGTCTGTACAGACTTCCAGATCTCTATGGTTAACTAATGGTTAGGTCCACCCTCTGATCTTCAGGCAAGCTTTATTTGTTAAAGCACAAACAAAATATCATCACATTTTCTGCTTTTTGTCTAAAATAAAAAAGAAAGTTATAACTAATATAAGAAAAACTATATACAATAAGTGCAATAACTATATATAAATATACAGGCAATAATTGCATCAACAATGTCTAGTCTATTAACATTTGACAAATTCAGAGAAAATACTCCGTTATCTTTCCTATGTTGGTGAGTCCAAAGGGTTGTATCTAATTCACCTTCTATTCTAATTTGCATTACTAACCTGAAACTATCTTTTGATGTCTCACAACCCTATATACTTTATTCCTATTTAGTGAGTTTCTTTTCTGAATTTGTTAACAAGGAAAACCACAACTATAACTATCTAGTCTTCAACTCCTTCAGAAACCCAAGAAGGAAATAATATTACCTGAGTAAGCAAGAGGGCAAGAAAGCAACTTCCAAAAAATGTGAGAAATGACAAAAACAACTGGCTGCCTGGACAGTCACCCAAGGTTCCTCTGTGCTGTTGGGGCATTCATCTTCAGCCTACAGGCCTAGAATATCTGAGAGAATTTTAAAGGGCTGTCCTATCTTCTCTTGGCAAAGTTTGGCAATCACTTTCTTTTGTGTCCTGCTTCTCCAAATTTGACAACATACTGTCAGCAGTTGAGGAAAGGGCACTTTATTTCCCAGTGATTAACTTTTGTCACAAATAAATTAAACTTCACATGGAGTTTCTTTGATGCACATCATCTTCTCTGAAGTAGACTGGTACTGCCAGGAGCAGACATGTCTCATTGTCATAACAAAAATAAAAAGAATCTCACTTTATTAAAACATCTTAAATGCCATATTCTGCAGATTTCTGAAGTGTTTGAAGACCACTTGTCTATGTAAAATATATCTCATTTGGCCTTGAAAACATACCTAACATGACTACAATTTCAATTGTAATAGGTGATTAACTACTAATCTGCATTTCCTTACTATCCCAAATAGTAATAATAACTTTTAAGGACTAAAAATTTATATTACAATGTTAAATGAGTTGTATAGGTACAATAACTTGAACAAGAGTAGAAATGTATGCACTGTATGTTCTAACAAAAATAATCTCAAATTTGTATCAATATATAAAGATCCATACCAATATAAAATACTTAAAACAAGTAGTTGCTTTTGAAAAGGAAATTCAATAATCTACTCTTTTATCCTATCATCCCCCTTTTTTCTTTCAGAGTAGATTCGATAATCTATTCTTTTATCTCCCCCGCTTTTTTTTTTCAAAACAGAAGTATCTAATCTCCTTTGTTCAGCTTATTTTTTTAACAATTACAAATAACATATTGTAACCAACCACCCTAAACAGTGGCAAATATCTATAACCCATTGAAAGACCAAAAACCTCTTGGGAATGTGGGCATCATGTTCTTAAAATTACTTCCTGGTCTCTAGGGGTGAAGGCATCTTTAGGGGATCCTGAAAAGAAAGATTTTGGTTAATTGTCAAGTCCTCGGAGAGGTACCTGTATTGTTTGTTGTACAGTCCCTGTGTATTGGGAAAGCCAGGGCTTGTGTAGTCTGTGAGGCTGGATCATCTCAGCTAGCCACCGTGAAATTGTCCTGAGCAGTTCGTAGTCCCAAGCTTAGTGGTGTTATCATAGTCCTGGTGGAATCATCATTGTGGCACCCCATCCTCCTTTAGGAGACTTCAAAGGTCCCTGTTAGGCATGATCATGGTTTACTGAAAAATCTTAAACATTTAAATGTCATATGTAGCAGATCTCGAATAGGTTAAATGATCAAGATTTGTTATGTATATCCAGAATACAAAAACTTAATTCCTAGTTACCTGAAAGAGACTCAAACCCGAAACTGTATATAGGAAGTTAGATACAGCCTTTTTCTAGAATTGTTTAGTACTCTATATTGTGGTGGTATTGTGTTCTCCAAAATGTTGTGCACTCTAATAAACTTATCTGGGGTCAGAGAACAGAACAGCCACAATATTAAACATAGAGGATAGGCGGTGGTAGCATACTCCTTTAGTCCTAGCATTCCAGAGGCAGAAATCCATCTGGATCTCTGTGAGTTCAAGGCCACACTGGAAACAGCCAGGCATAGGGACACACGCCTTTAATCCCAGGAAGTGATGGCAGAAAGCAGAAAGGTATTTAAGACATGAAGACCAGAAACTAGAAGCTTTGGGCCTGGTTAAGCTTTTAGGCTTTTGAGCAACACAGTTCATCTGAGAGCCATTCGGATATGAGGACACAGAGGCTTCCAGTCTGAGGAAACAGGATCATCTGAGGAATTGGCAAGGTGAGGAGGCTGTGGCCTGTTCTGTCTCTCTGATCTTCCAGCATTCACCCCAATACCCAGCTCCAGGTTTGTTTTTATTAATAAGATTCACTACACTATATGATCATTAATATCATGACAAAAAGTTTAAAATACATATTAGTTTTATAAATTCTGAGATAATATTTATACCTTAAGAAAAGCTTTGAAGAGTCAAAATAAAACCAAAGGATTATGAGATTAGTGACAATAAAATAGTCCCTAATTTTGGTTGTTCTTCTGTTCCATATCAAATGGCTCTTCTGACATGAGACAGAGATTTTGGATTTTACTTTAACAAGCATGGTTGGCTTTAGAGAAGGAGAGAGCCACACTCCAACTCCAAAGCCAGCTTTAATTTTTAATTAAACTTGGACTACAAAAAGACCATTTGCATTATGTGTCTGTAGAGAACAGCATATATAAATATTTAGGAAGATTTATAAAATTTTATCCTGTTGGAGGTGTTATATACTTGCTCTTGCAGAAGATCTGTCTTCAATTACTAGCACCAACATGGCAGCACACAACCATTTCTAACTCTTGTTTCAGGATATCCAACCCCTTTCTGATGATTGTGGGTGCAAGGCATGCATATCATATACATGCACACATGAAGACAAAACACTCACTACATAAATTAAAATAAGTACAGCTAAAATTTAAAAAAAATAGTGTTTTAAAATATTTTGCATCATCTATCTTTTCTAAAACCATGTGTTCACATAGAAACTATTAAATACTCTATTGATAAATAATTATTATTGTTTATGATTTGAAGTAGTTAATGCAGATCCAGAGAACACTTTCTCATATTTTAAAGACAATAGTTTCATTATTCAAGTATCATAACTTACTTGTCTTACTTTCATATCTTAAATTTAAGATGGAATCTGACTCTTTATTCACTATGCCACCACTTATTATGTATTAGAAATCAAGTTTTAGTACATGTTTAACAATGTTGTCTTACTATTTTTATGTCTATGTGAACAGAAAGCCACAAATAAAATACCAGAAAACACAGCCTTTCTGTATTAAAGAATTTTCACAATCATGACTCAGAAATCTTTAATTCCTAATTGTTAACTTGATACCCCAGAGCTGCAGCCTGGCACCCTGTGACCTTCCCCTGGCACACCATGATTTTCCCCTGGAACCTGTGACCTTCCCTTCGACTAGGACTGCACTTTGACCAACTAAGGCATTCCTTATTTTTATGAACTTGATTTACATGCCTCCTATTTTTATATCAGAGAATGCACAATTTCAAACTTTGTGCCTTTGTCTCCTGCTTTCTTTTGTGTGTGCCTACACTACTGAAAGCAGACAAGAAAAAACCATTTAGGATAAGCCTTTACTGGGCTTATGATTAAAACGCCAGGGAAGACATTACAGGACTTTATCTCTAGCCAACTGACCAAGTGAACCCAAAAGCCTGCTTCTATAGCCAGAGTAGTGGTGTTTGTGCCAATCAAAGCAAACCACATGCAAAGGACGTTTGTGTTTGCACCAATCACAGCAATAAGCCTGCAGCATCAGTCACACACGTGCCGTGCCTTCGCCAGACCACCAGGACGTCTTTTCCTTCCAAGGCTTTAGTAGAAATGTCACAGATTCACTGAGCCTTCTGAGACAAGTCATCAGACACAAACCAACTGACACAGTCATGGCTCAGGCTGTGTAATCAGGGGCTGGGAGAAACAGTAGCAATCTTTGGGTAGTTTGCCTAGAGTATTCAAAATGGCGAGTGTTGGCAAGGGTAGTTCAACTTGACAGTCACAATAAAGGAGTTTCTAACAGCTGCTATTGCAGAGTCCAACTGCCCCATTCTCCAGTCTTTGCTTATTTAGAAGAAAATGAATGCTAGAAGAAGCACTTATAATGAAAACTTAAAGGATGTATCTGTAAAACTAATATCGATTTCAATAAATTGTCAGTGTTTGAATTATGATTGGGACCCACCCAGCACTTTAAGGTAAAGGTACGTTAGCCAGAAATTGCACTAAAAGCCCTGGTGTATACTTTCTCATTTCCATAGTAGTGTAACTCTGAGGAGAGGTTCCTGCTTATTAGACTTGGGAACAAAGTATCTTCATTCCATCTTGATTCTTTCATATCTTCAACATTTTCAAAAGAAATGATATTTTCATGAACAATACTTCTTGCCTGAGTAGCATCTACTTATGTCCAGACATAATTCCTGGGTAGATAAGAGGAGAAGGACTATTAGAATACTAGCCCACAAATGGAAAAATCTTTGGATCACCTGTAGGTTGTACTAATACTAAATTTGTCAAGCCTGTTATAGTATACAGCCCCAGCAAATACTGACAGATAGCTGTGTATTTGCATTGGATGTTTGCTGCGTTGGTCAATTGGGTAAATACAGGCCTGTGGTGAGAAGCCTTTAGTTACTAGACTTACAAGTGTTACTGGCTGAAACTCTTGTGACAAGGCACACTTTTCTCAATCTTCAACTAGTCAACATAGATTTTATTTATGTCAAAGGAGATTAGGAGTACATTGCTTGCTTGTTTTTTTTTTTTTTAATTTTGGAACTTCAAATAAAAGGTTGGTTGCTTTTATTAACACTGTTATAATTGTAGTCGTCCTAGAATTTGTAACTGTTTTCAGGGCATTTCTCACATTTTTCAGATACTCAATCTTACGTAATTTTCCCAATAAATTTTAATTTAATAATGGAATTATTAAGCAGATTATATTTGGATTATTTTCTGCAAATATTTAAGTAGATTGCTTCCTTTCAATGAACAACTCTCCTGAAGAAAATGTAATTTCTGTTACTGGAACAACTGTAAATGCCTGTTTATGGGCTTGTCATATTTGAATATTCAGATTATCTTGAACAAGCCACTTACATTTTTGGCACAATTATCATGAGTCATATCTTTGTGCATCTTAGAAAGTTTTTCTCCCTCTTTGAGATATGAGCAGTGCACACTTGATAGTGAAGGCGATTTTGTGAGCCAATAAAAATGCCCGTGTAAGAGGATGTCAAAATTGGGATTTCAATTTAGGCCACAAAAACAATAATTGCCAGGAGAGGTGCCAAGTCAATATTACAAAGGAAATGGAAAGTTTTAGATCCAAGATACCCAGAACTCTCCAGGCAATAGTCCAAAGAGGATATCAGGTTTTATAAGATTTTGAAAAGCAAAAGGTTTCTCAAGTTTTGTTTCCACTTCAAGTTTCTACATGTGTATGGGGAGATATGTGTCCGTGTGTGTGTGTGTGTGTGTGTGTGTGTGTGTGTGTGTGTGTGTGTGTGTGTTTATGTGTAGCTTTTAACATGACCCAAATGAGGATGAAATATTAATATCTCACACAGAGTGTTTCTTACCTCTAAACTAAGATTGTTACTGCTCTAGTTGGTAACATGAACCTGGGAGTCTGTAGCCTCAAACTGAGGCAGACTAAAGCCTTAGGCAATATCCAACTTTGGTTATCCACAATTGTCTCATTCCCTAATTCTATTCAGGGCATCAGACAATTCATGTTCTGAGGGTTAAGCAAGGTCATGAGCAAAGTTCACATGAGTTTTAGGCTGAATATAATCACAAGGGCAACATGTGCTTGGAAACAGTTTTTAATAACAAAAGTAAGGTGATGGGCAATCTAAAGCAAAGCTACTCCTGTTTACCACACCTGGGAGGGACACAAGAGCACTCCAAGCATGGTTACCGACTCTTGACTTGTTTACTTGGAGATTTCTCACAAGCTCTCAAAAATTCTCCTCACACAGCTTCATTCACGGATGGTGTTCTGACATATTTTTGGTTTGTTTGTTTGTTTTGAACTCTAGGTAATTTAGTACCCCTGGTTGGTGACCACTTTTGAGTCCCTACCTTTCACATCAATGGTATGGCAGGAAGATGACCCAGAGGCTGTAAAGCTCCAACCAGCCAGTGTTTACAATCTCTAATCGTATTGCTAAGAACTTGGGCAAAAGAAAAGACAGATTTAGCATGGAAGTCACAATGCCTGCTACTGCTTTATCCAGTAGGCAAATACTTTTCCTTTTGGATATAATTTAAAATTAAAAAATTGTTCATTTATTTTTTTTTCTTACCTACAGTTTTACTATCTCAACATACTGCGGACTTCAAGCTTCAGGTTTTAGTTTTCACCACTATGACTAAAACCTGATCAGCGATATCTTAAAAGAACAGGTATATAGTGTACCCTGAAGTCTGAGAGGACACAGACCATCATGGAGGAAAAATGAGGCAGTTCATCATATAAAATTTAGAATCAGGAAGCCAAGAGATGTGAATTCTTGTCCTCAAATTTTTTTTTCCCTTTTCTCTTTTTATTCAACTTAAGATTCCAGTCAAGGGGGTGTTGCCAATTACTTTTAGGGTGAGTCTTTTCTCTTCAGTTAAATCTCAAGAAATATTTCCTCAGATGTACAGAGAGATTGTATCCAGATGATTCTAGACCTAGCCAAGTTGACAATCAAGATTAAACATCACAGTGAGTTAGTTTTTGCATTTCATGCTTCAGATAATAATGAAAGGTCATAAAAAAAGATAATAAAACCCATTTAAGAGGACTGTGGTGTTAAAATGACAAATCTTCCTGGAAGCCACATTCTACCAGGATATCCTGTTCTGTAATTGAGAGATCAGTAAAATGTACTTCCTCAGAATCAAAGAATCAACTGTTTTAGTAGCTTGTTTATTAAAGCCTAAGTAGGTAGAGGAATGGAGACAGAGAATTTTAATGTGTTATGCTGGACTCTTGAATTAAAGTAATGTTGTTCTTCAAAAGGAATTGATAAGAAAGAAGTTCAGATCAGATCTGAGATTTCACAAACAACCTGAGAAATAAGATAAAACTTGCATCTAGCATTTCAGTTCTATTATAGATGAGCATACCATCTCAGCTAATCCTGAAGGCAATGTAATCGTGCAGATGGAATTTGTTGTCAAGGAGGGCATTAGTTTACACAACGGCTGCATAAGAATTGGCTGGCTGAGAAGTCAAGAAGAAAGCACAGCAAATGGTAGAAGGGTAGGTAGCCTCTTTACACGTCCTCTGAAGGGCCAGAGGGAGAAACTTTCCTTTATATATGAAGAAGTAAAGTAAAAGGAAAATAGAGTAAATCAAAGAGTTTTATTGCATGAAAAAAGAGAATGAGGAAGAAAGAACAAGAAGTACAAGCAGACACTGGGAGGTCATAAAGGCAGGGCAGTGAGTTCACATGAGTTAGTGCCTGAAGTTATTCCCCACCAGTTAATACAGCAAAGGACTGAAGGAGAATGCCGACACCAGCATGAAGATATGTTCTCAGTTCACTGATCATGTCGCTGACTCCCAAGTCCTTTTAACAGCCTGCTGTCTGTTTTCACATGGTCAGCATTGTTCTTAATGAATTGATACAAGGGATACACAGTAATATAAAAAATACTCTCCTTATGTGAGTATGTGGTCATCATAACGTCCGCACATAGAATAACTGACAGCAGGAATCTAAGATGCTGTGGAGATCTGCCTAAGTAATAAAAAGCAAATGATCTATTGACATCTGCATACCATTACATTTGAGAAACAGCACCACATAAATTCAAGACAATTAGCAATTTCTTTTGAACTCCTGGTTTTTATAGCTTGGCCATCTGGAAATGGAAATGCCTTCTTTCTCTCACGACCCCGTTTCAATCATTTCATTTTATGTCAGTAGTTGGATCAAAGTGTGGGAGAAGGATGACAAAGGGGCAGTGGAACTGCAGTGTTTAGACAGTTGCTGACCACATTGACAGTTGCTGATCACATTGACAGTTGCTGATCACATTGACAGTTGTTGATCACATTGACAGTTGCTGATCACACTGCAAAGAGCTTAGGCAGAGGCAAAGGTGGAAACTAGCACGGAAATTTACACAGGGGCTTATTTGTAGTGTTAAAGTGTCCATGTGAGTTTTGTCTCTTATTATCACATGTGACTGAGTAGACACTCATAACAAGGCAATAAGAAAACTTTTTCTTTTGTAAACAAATGTATTTGCTAGGCTTATAGCAGGTTTAGTTTGTAGAATTATCTACTTTTTCTTATATTAGTGAATATGTAAATGAAGGAAATGTCATTGTTTAGAAAAATAAGACATTTTATCCCATTCCTCCTGTGTTTATTTTCAACATCATCATTCCAGATGGCTTTCTAATGCCATTTTCTTATTAGTTCTCAATTGCAAAATCAGTTTACTTAGTAAGAAAAAAATTAAAATAACATAGAAGCCTTAAGCCTAGTATACTTTTGTGGTTATTGTTTGTATATTTAAAAATATAATGCTTATAATCCAATGCTCAATTTCTAACTACTCTTACATATTAAAATTGAAATCAGTACTTAGCTTAAGGTTTAAGTCTATCTTGTTCAACAGCTTTCCTTTCTTTAGCTTTCCTTGTGCATATTCAGTTATGTTGTTCTCATGGAGGCTTGAAGGCCAGGAGTTGAAAATTGGAACTTAGAAGAGAGATTGACATGCTTGGCACTCCCTGCCTGCAACTCTCTTGATCTTGGCCCTGGGAGCCTGTCCATGCTCTCCCCCCATCCATGCTTGTCCTTACTGGATCTTGTGCAGTTCATCTACAGGCAACCACAACTGCTATGAGTTGACAGGAGCATGTTGTGTCCAGAAGAGAGCAATTAATAGCTCTCCTTGCCATCCTTTGGGTCTTTATTTCTGTCCCCACATCCCCACCATTCCCTGAGACTAAGATGGGGGTGGCTAATAGAGATTATCCCTGTGTCTGAGGACTCACAGTTACTTATTCTCAGTATTTGACCACTTACATAACTCTACATTATCTACTAAACATACACATCCTCTCACTCACTCACACACACATACACACACACAGAAAAAAAAGAAGAAAAAAACCTACAAAACAAAACAAAGGAACAAACAAACAGAAAAAGAAAACAAAAGCCTCTCCTGGCCAAGGTTGAGGGCACAACAATTCTATGGGCATAAAAACATAAATATTAAGAAAATAGTTTAACACTACCACCATTTAGCCAAATAACATGAGCTTAGTTATTCACTAGGGAGTAAGATTTCTTTTTTTTTCTTCTTAATTCCAATAGATTTTTTAAAATTTATTTTACATACCACCATAGAGTAGCTCCACCTCTCACCCCTGACCCCTGACCCCCCACCCCCACCCCACCCCTGCCTTCCCTTGTCCCTGCTTCCCTCCTCTAATAGGATAAGTTCTGCCATGGGGGGTGGGGGGCGCTGATACTGGTAGATTCAGTTGAGGCAGGACCAAGCGACTCCTGGCTTTATCAGGGGGGAGCAAGGTGTCCGACCATAGGTAATGGGATCCAGAAAGCTGGCTCATGCACCAGGGATAAATCCTGATCACATTGCCAGGGGCCCCTCAAACAGATCCAGCTACACAACTGTCTCCCTAATGCAGAGGGTCTAGTCCTGTCCCATGCAGGTTCCTATGTCAGTTTAAAGTTTGTGAGTTCCTTTGAACTTGGTTCAGCTGTCTCTATAGATTTCTCCATCATGAGCCTGACTTCCCTTTGCTCACATAATCCCTCTTCCCTCTCTTCAACTGGACTCCCGGAGCTTGGCCTGGTGCATGGTTGTGGATCTCTATATGGGCTGCAGAGAAGGCTCAGCCATTAAAGGCTAAGCTCATAACCAAAATATAAGATTTCTTTTTTTTTTTAATTTATATTGTGCATGTGTGTTGTGCTTGTGTGTACATATGTCTGTGATGCCCACAAATGCCATAAGAGGGCATTGAATACCCTAGGGTTGCAGTTACAGTCAGTTTTGAGCCTCTTGACATTGGTACAGTGATCTACAAGATCAACAATCATCTTTGTCCTCTGAGCCATCTCTCCAGTACCCACTTCTCCCAATTAAAATAGCACTATCTATCTTATACATGCAAGGAACTGCTACTGAGTGTTAAACCTACCTGTATAAAATTTAAAAGAAATTTAAATTTTAAAAAAGCACTATACTCTATGAGCTATATTGCTATTATATTAAATTTTAGAATCTAATTCTTCTAGAATTTTAAAAAATCAAGCAAATCAGTGACTCAAAATATCAGGTCAGAGGGAATAAAGTTATTACATAACAGTACCAGAGGATCTGAGAGATGATTGAAACTTTCTCTACCTTGATTATGATCATAGTTACATGATAGTACACTTGTCAGAACTCAATGAATCATACAACTAGAATGTAATTTTGTGATTTTACATTAAATTTTAATGTATGTAAATTGTATCTCAGAACAATTATTTAAATGAAGATGTAGATTTGAACATCCATAATTTTAGAAAGAAGTGAAGATTGATTCATTAGTCATTTATATTTTGGTCTATTATCTCTGGTCTGTTAGGTTTACCTTTTGAGATGATTTGAAATAATAAAGAAAAAATTTTAAATACCAGCCTTTTATATCTAATAAATGCAGCATATGTTTCTCAAACAAACAAACAAACAAACAAAAAACAACACTGAATTTTACAGTCCTGTGCTGTAGAATCTAGGACTTTTATATAAAATTCCTTTTCTCTTTTTTGATATTTTATTTTTATTCATAGAATTTATCTGCAAATTAATTTTCCACTTTAAGGTTGTCAGATTTAGGAAAAAGGCATCAAGAAAACTTATTAAGCATCATTCTCAGGTAAACCAGTAATAATATTTTATTGGATAGTGTATGAGTATATTTATATAAAAATTTGTTATTTGAAATTCTAATTTGATGCGTTCTTGGATTTGTTTGCCAATAGTTGCCAGGAATCCCTAGGGATGACCACAGCTTCGACTACTAGATATGGTGGAGAGGGTACCTGAACTGAACTGGCTTACCCCAGTGGTCAGATTGGTGAATACCCTCACTGTCATCATAGAGCTTTTCTCCAACACAGATACAAAGATCCACAGCCAAACACCAGGCAGAGCTCCAGGAGTTCAATCAAAGAGAGAGAAGAGGGATTCTATGAGCAAGTGCATCAGGATCATGATGGGGAAACCTGCAGAGATGACCAAACCAAACTAGTGGGAATACATGAAAGTTGGATCAATGGCAATGGAGCCTGCATGGGACTGGACTAGGCCCTGTGCATGGTAAGACAATTGTGTAGCTTTATCAGCTTAGGGGGGCCCCCTGGTGGTAAAATCAGAATCCATCCCTGGTGTATGAGGGGGGCTTTTTGGCGTCCACTACCTATGATGGACACTTCTTGCAGCCTTGAGGCAGGGGAAAGAGCTTGGACTTGCCTCTACTGGATGTGCCTCCCCATGGGAGGCCTTGCCTTCTTGTGGGGGGGGGAGTAGGTTGGGGGGAACACTGGGGGAGGTGTGAGGAGGGAAGAGGAGTATCTTTGATTGGTGTGTAAAAGAAATGAAAAAATTTTCTTAATAAAAAATTTTAAGAAAAAATATAAAAAATATATATAAAAAAATTTTTAAACTGAAAAAAAAGAAATTCTAATTTGACTGTATGTCTTATATTTATCAAGGCACTCTTTCTTCAATTCTGGCTTGTTGGCTAATAATATTTTCCTAAAATTTGATCAAATGTGTTACTTGTATTGATATTATTTTTTAAATTAATTAATTTATTTTTTTATTATCAGCTTGATACAGTACAAATTCTTATCCTAATAGTGAAATGTTTCACTGAGGCTTGCTCAGTAATTGAGTAAAACCAAAACTTTTATAAGCCACAGTCATCCTAGCCCCCCTGCTATGTAGCCTCCCTGGTTCTGTGGTTTGCAGTCTGATTGTTCTTTACTTTATATCTAGCACTATTTATATTTATATTTATATCACAGCACTATTCCTAATAGCCACAACCTGGAAACAACCTAGATGCCCATCAACTGAAGAATGGATTAAGAAAATGTGGTGCATACACAATGGAGTACTACTCAGCAGAGAAAAACAATGACAGCATGAAATTTGCAGGCAAATGGATGGAACTAGAAAAAATCATCCTGAGTGAGGTAACCCAAACCCAGAAGAACAAACATGGTATGTACTCACTCATAAGTGATATTATTTTTAATAGATGCCTTTTTTTATTGATCTAAAATATCAACTTTACCAAAAAGGAAGTATTCTTTCTCTAATGAGTGTATTTTTGTTTCTAGGCGTTCAGATTGGCTAGTGATTTAAACATATGTCTTCAAATACACTCACTCCATTTTCCTTTTCAGAAGAAATCCAGTGATAAGATTTCAAAAAATAACTGAAATTGGGTTATCTTTATATTTTATGCATCAATTTGAAAATAATATCAATATTTAGTTGTACATAAAAATTATGAACTTTTGCCTGATACTTTGGTAACTAGGATTATTTTCAATTTAATGGTATTTTAAATATTTAAAAAAGCTCTTTCTATAGATAAGACATTGCAAGTGCTCATGGAAAAAACTCTATGGAATCTGTCTAATTCCTGATGAATTAATCTGTTTTGTTGATAGTTGGACAGGTTTTAATTTCTTGCTTGGTACTCACTAACTTTGGGAGCATTATTTTTTTTACATAGAAATATGTATTTGAGCTATCTAACTGCAGAAGAGCACATAATCTTCCCACCATTGGGCAAGTCAGTGTTATTCTGCCTTCCCTTATATGCACTACTGTTAAATCTTCATCACAAGCCTTCAAATTATACAACTACTCTACTGCCTGTACAAAGTCCTTGGAACACATAATCATTGTGATTCTCACAGCATTTATAATTCAGTATCTCTTATGTTTAATTAGATTACCTGTGTATGTTTTCAACCAGTTTGGTTTCAAGGTTTCTGATTTTCCAAATTTATTGGTGTCTTATCTAAGGTCAGATGTACACTAATTTATTTTAAATACTTATTGAATACTCTAAGAACCTTAATCTTTTATTGAAAGATTAAAATTTAGACATGCAATTACTATATAATCTTTAATATTTTAATGCAATTCAAGTATTTCATTTATTATTCTACTTAGTTATTAAAGTTTGAGGAAGCTGTATTAATAGTTTTAATTCTGAGTTATATCATTCAATCCATAGAATAATGACGTATATGACTCTCTTCCATAACTTTTTTATTATATTATTTTAATATGTGTATTTTCTTTCATTGAAAATAAAATTTTCATAAAATATATTCTGATCATGATTTCCCCTCCCCTAACTTATTCCAGATCTTTACCCACACCCAATACCACACCTTTTTTTTTTTTTTTTTTTTTTTTTTTTAGGGATGGGAACACATGTCCGCTTTCCCTTGTCAATGCAAGGACCCCAACTGGCTTGAACCTATACAGGCCCTGAGCATGTTGTCATAGGCTCTGGGAATTCACATGTTCATCAGTCTAGCTGTGTTTTGGAGATACTGTTTCTTTGTTGTCATCCCTCCTCTCTGACTCTTAGAATCTTTCTGCCTCTTTTTCCTCATCACTCTCTGAGCCCAGGGAGAGGTATGTGATGAATGAATGTTCTCAGGTCCCGCCAAGCCCCTGCAGTCCCGTGGCCCACTTATAAAATAATCACTCAGAGGCTTAACATTAATTAAAACTGTTCAGCCATTAGCTCAGGCCTACCACACTGACTAGCTCTTACACTTAAACTCAGCCCATTTCTGTTCATCTATATGAAGTCACGTATTCTGTGGCTTTACCTGTATGCCATTACATGCTGCTCCCTCGATGGTAGGCTGGTGTCTCCTGATTTATCCTTCCTCTTCCCAGACTTCTCCTTGTCTCCTTACCCCACCTATTCTTCCAGCGTGGCTACTGTCCAATCAGCATTTTATTAAGCCAATGTACAAAAGCATTATCCCACAGAAGATGAAAACATCCCACTTAGGATTGAGTGTTCCAAAGTCTCTCTCTCTCCACATTGTCCAGTTGTGAGTTTCTGTGTTAGCTCCCATCTATTGCAAGAGGCAGCTAATCTGATGATAGCTAAGGCCTTGACCTATGGGCACAGCAGACTATCATTAGGAATCTTTTTTTTTTTAATTTTTTTTTTTTTCAAGACAGGGTTTCTCTGTGTAGTTTTGGTGCCTGTCCTGGATCTCACTCCGTAGACCAGGCTGGTCTCAAACTCACAGAAATCCACCTGGCTCTGTCTCCCGAGTGCTGAGTTTAAAGGCATGTGCCACCACCGCCTGGCAGGAATCATTGCTGTAGTCTTTTAGTGGAACACTAATATTTGGTTTACTGTAGCTCCATGGGTTATCTACTCTTGGACACTTTTAGTGTCAATCAGCAGTGTCAGGCACAGGTTCAATCTCATGAAATGGGCCTTAAAGCTAGTCAGAGAACAGTTGGATACTCCTACAACATTTGTGCCACTATCAGAACAGTGCAGCATAAAGTAAGTCACTGTTGTAGATTGTTGGTTCTGTAGCTCTGTTGGTGTTTTCTCCTCCCGTAGCATTGAGTTTCTTCCAGGACCATAAACACTAATCATGGTGAAGGCTCCAGTTAGGTACCATCTTGACTTTCCCATGACCAATGAGATATTTAAATGTTGTTTTCAACAATAGGTGCCTACTATCAATTTGTGGAGAAGAACCAACCGTCTTGGCAGCAGCCTGAGTTTTGGGGGGATTTTTATTGGGTCCATTTTGCCCAATGATTCAACTGATGTAATCCATTGCTGATAGTGGAGGTTTCACTTGGGGGTGAAAGATGTTTAGTTGAGGTATTGTCTCCCCTGTTATTTGGTTTAGATTTCCTTCATATGTATATATTTTAAGATGCTTTGTGTCACAAAAGCCACCTTTAAGAAATTAATTGAGGAATTATTTTCATCTGTGTTTGTACTTCAATTTCTGATTTTTTTTTCCTGAAAGCCTTTGCCAGATGTTTATTGTTTTCATGTATTTACTCTTTTATTATTTGTGGTAGTAGTAGTTACTCAAATTTAACAACTTTTTGCTGATATTAAAATATATTTTGATAAGATAGAATGATGTATTTTGCTGATGTATTTTTATATAATTTAAATTTTGTTTCACCTCACTGTAATTATCTTATTTTTTACTAAATCAATTGGTGACTTCTTAGTTATCAGCACTTCCTCACAGATTGTATTGTGCCTCCAGTTAGTGTGTCCTACAGGCCACTGTGCTGCAGCAAGGTATCAAGACTTGACTTCTGGGAGGGGGCGGGAGCTCAGGGTTCCCAGCCTGACACTACTGGGAGGGGACAGAAACTCTGAAGCATATCCATAGCCAAGTGGGACTCTCCTGGTCAGGGAGAATCCTGACTTTCTGCCTTTCTCTCCTGTCCTCTTGGCTGCCATGGGGTGAGCAGCACCTTCAGTTCTCCATTCCCACCATAACACACAACCTTAAAACAGGCCCAAAGGCAGCTCTTGATTACAGTTGATATTGTAAGTAAATCAGCTCAGGTATTTTATTTCAGTAATAGGAAATTAAGTAACTAGGACCAGTTGTTCTGTTCCACGTACTGTATTAAGTCAATAATTTTCTACCTCTTCCTTTTCAAATATTTAACACATTTTTATTTTAGTTCAAACATCAGAAAAAAGAAAACTAGAAGGATTCAAAACTTCTATCATATATCTAACAATAACTAGCTTGCAAAATAATTACATATACTACAGTTTTGTGTAAAAGTTCAAATTGTTAACAGAAACTTCTCAACCTATTTTATAGCATAGTACTTGAATTACTTTTGGAAGTATACTGCTAAAATGTTTCTAAAATTTTTGGCTTAATTTCTATGAGTTATCTAGTTGAGGCAAATAATAGACATAATTACTATTTATTCAGAAAATAACTCCAATGAGCTGTTGAAAAGATGTTTGGGGAAGCAAGTTTCTTTTTGTGTGAATTACAAAGTATAATAGATGCTGCTGGAAACCAAACATCGTGAAGTTTTGGACACATACTTAAAGAAATCATTTATCTTGACATTCTTTTTAAATTAATTCTCTAAACAAAGATTATTTTCAGAGTTCATTAAATGACTTACTATGAATTGTTTATACTTACATTTCTAGGCACTGTAAAGGTAGTAAAATGAGCTTATCTGCAGTACCTGATTAAAAGATAATGGGAATGAACATTAGGATATTTTCATTAAACTGTAGGATATTTTTCATTAAATGTAGGGATCAATAAAAAAAAATCACAGAGTTTGCCTTGAATACAGTAGACTTTAGAATCTGTTATTTTTCTGATATAGGTTACCCTGGTTTCTAAAACTGAAATATTTTAATGTTAATGAATATTTTTAATATGTTAAATGGGGATGGTGTACATATGAAGTTTGAATTATTTAGGAAAAAGGATGGAATTGTAAACAAAAAAGGTTTATGATTGTGCATACTGTTAGTAAAAATTATGACCAAGACTAGAGCCCCGACCAGAGTGACTAAAACTTGAAGACTGGAACATCATGTGCAATTCTCCAGCACCAAGCCAGCATTTGCTCACTGAGAGCTCAGAATTTTTATCACATTAAAGCTGATTCTTGCCTTCAGGTGTTGCATGAATAAAATGGCTTCTTCATTTCCTGCTTTCATTTAATGAAAACAATAAAAGTTTTATAAACACATCCAAGAAGTCCTTAGTGAGTAAGTGAGAAGATTATGAAGTAAGAAAACAAGAACTCACAATGTGTGTGTGCCATACCTAACTATGCACATGGATTTCTATATGTATACATCTCTATGTTTTAAGCTGAATAAGCATTCACACTGACAGTTTGACCCTATCCTCTTCCTTCTCTGCATCTACTCCATCTTTGAAAATTCAACTTATCACCATTCTGTTAATTTACGTGACTACTCAATTCAGAGCATAGAAAAGTGTTCTCAGAATGGCTAACTCTTACCCTATGGGAAACAAATTTATCAAGTAGAGTATAAAACTCTCCTGGCTTTTCTTTTTTGCCCCTTTTTTTAATAACTCCATACTCAGAAAGTATGAGTTTTAACAGGGAACTTTAACCACTGACAATGGTTTTCATATGTATTATTTGCATATCTACTCTTTTCATTTAAATTTAAGGTCTCTGTTAACAGAACTTTAAATAAAATGCATTGTTCTAAACACATGAAAGCTTATAACATAATTTTAATGGACTAGAGAGTAACCATTTTATTTGATGTCAGATTCATTTTGTAGTAAAGCATTGACAACTCAGGCAAAGGGAGCTTCTCTTCAATGTGTTGTGGTCTTCCCATACTACACATCTCAGTGTGATTCCTTCTTTCTGGCTTTTGTCTTAGCACAGATGGAAACTGCCTCAAACGTGAAGGTTGAGGGATAGTTCCTCTTCCTTTTCATTTTTACACTTTTTGTACTTCAGAGGAAGTGCCAGATGATGATTTCATCTTCTAATCCTCAGGAGCATGCAGGCTATGGGTGGCAACATGGTATGATCATGGAATGTGGAGCAAAGGATAAGGGAAGGGCAACGGCAGATTGTTAATAACAGGTGAGTAGGCTGGAGTTCAGAAAAGTCAGATGGAAATTTCCTCTTTCACACTCATCTAATTATTTAGTTCCAGCCTTCCAGGAGGTGGGTTCTGGTTAACACTTTGAATGTCAATATCCTGGGTGTCTTCATCTGCATCTAATTCTAGGCCTCTACTCACCTGTCATTTGCTACTTTTGTGTTTGAACAAAGTTAAGTTCATAGACAATTCTGCTCCTACTAAGCACATTGGAGGGGACCTTGCAGTGAGAGGTCTCAGAAAATAATGAAAGAAAGAGTAATTTAGGGAAAATTTAATGTGAAAATAAGGGGGTGGGGTCTCTCCCTGTGCATAGTTAGAAAATGTTTAAATACCTGGTTAGATATTTGAAATGGTTAGCTGAAAACAGTAGAATTCAGGACTAAGCTTTGAGGCATACACCTGCAATGTAAGTACTCTGGAAGCAGATGTGGGATGATTGTCAATTTGAGGTCTCCTCAAGGAGGGCGGGAGGGAGGGACAGAGGAAGAGAAAGGGAGAGAGAGAGAGAGAGATTTATTCAAATAGTTAAGTTGTCTGAAAAAAAAACCCCACAATTTTCTAATTGAAAAATCCTGTATTCATAGGCGAAGAACATTTTTTATTTTACAACCTGTGTTGTGATTTCCTGTTCCTCTACTCCTCACACCTCCTCCCTACCTGCCCTCCCATCTGGATACACCACCTTTAATAAACCAAGAACAAACAAGTTGGGATTGGGCAAAAAACAGAAAGAAAAGGACCATCAAAGACATACAAGAAATAGATATAGATTCAGAGACCCACTTGTGCACACATTAAGGAATCGCACAAAAACACAAAACCAGAACCCATAATATATGTAAAACCTGTATGTCAAAAAATACAATAAACAAATTAAAAAAGAAAAATAAAACAGACCCTTGACCGATGGAATAAATTCTCGTTTTGTGAATAATCGACTGACAACTTGTTAATTTGGAGGATTATCTCTTTTTTACCCAAGTCTACACCATCTGTTTCACATTCTAATTACCGACAACAGAAAGACCTAATTCACAACTACATCATAAAGAAGTTCAATGTGCTTCAAATGCTTTTGTTTCATTTTTGTTTAAAAATATTTTAATAATATACATCTTATAAAATTTTCAATATTTTGACACAAGAAGGGACTATAATAAAGGGTGTATAGCAAGTAAGCACACAAAGGCCTGATTCCTGTCACTATAGAGATGCAACAAGTTTGTTACTGTTGACTGTATTAATGATAAAATAAAGGAATTTATTCTAGAGTACTTGGACATTTTAAATAATATTTTTTTTTCTTTTTAGATTCCAATTATCTTAGAAAGGAGGTGAATTTGAAAATTACTGTATTTCCTTAGGGATCAGTTAACTGACCTGCAATAAATTATTAGTCTTTATTAAGTAAGTAATGATGCAGTAAGGTAAAAGACAAAAAAAAATTATGACTTCCACAAGATACTCAAATTTTTAAAGTAGTTATTATTGAATGATGAAAGAGCAGTTCATATATATGTTTTAATTTTGAATGTACTGCTATTGTTAACTAAAACAGGTTAGCAAAAACCTTCACTTGAAAAATGAAGCATATGACTTGGGTTGCCCTTGACTACACAATAAAAGTAGCATCTGCTTTGGAATTAGATATTTATTTTTCCTTTTGTGCATTCTTTTTCTTTCTGTGGCATACAACTAGATAGGCATGTCAATCAAAACATCCAACCTACTCACCATCCACTGTTAGGAGGAAACCTACGGGCAACCTTGTTTCTTTCTGGAAGCACTGGGGAAAAGAACTTTGGATTGTTGTTGCTCATCATAGACCAGAAGTTTCAGCTGTCTGGAACTATGTGGTTTGTAACATGTGATGAAGAGAATCAGATTTCTGACACTGTTTGAACTCTTAGACTCAGTTGTATTTGACATCAAATCTTTCCTGAATTTACAAACAATTAAAAAATACCTGGTGCCGGGCGGTGGTGGCGCACGCTTTTAATCCCAGCACTCGGGAGGCAGAGCCAGGCGGATCTCTGTGAGTTCGAGGCCAGCCTGGGCTACCAAGTGAGTTCCAGGAAAGGCGCAAAGCTACACAGAGAAACCCTGTCTCGAAAAACAAAAACAAAAACAAAAACAAAAACAAAAAAAAATACCTGGTTATGTAGATTCATATACATTTTTGCAGTATCTAACAGAATGTATTCTCACTAATCCTTGGTTGAGTAACAACACATCAGTATAGAAGCATATATCAGTTGAAATAAAGCTACTTTAATTTAAAAAAGTAAAATGCAAAATGATCCTCATATAAAAATTTTATGTGAGAATAATATCATCATTGGACCTTCATGGGGTTGTGTTCTTGAGGCAGGCTTTGGATAAAATGCTTTATATGCATTATTTACTTTAACCTCTTACATAAAATGAAGGTCTGTATTTTATTTTTTAATTATTTAACATATTATATACAAGTATTTCAAATGTAGATGTTAATAAGACAGGAAAATAGTATATTTGTCTTAAATTGTTTTAAACATAAACATGAATTAAATATTAAAGAAAAGTTGCAGTTTTTCTCTCCAAACACTTTTATTCATATGTTCCCTGAAGCTGAAATTCATTATTTTTTTTTTTAAATAATGAAAAGCTGCACTGTTTTTTAGGGGAGAGGGAAAAACAAATCCTCTAAAATTAAAGTTTCTTCTGTGGGATAGCAGAATGATTTTTCCTAAGTTTATCAAGAAGTAGCAAGAGTTGAACATTTAAAACCTGATTATGAATCATTTCATTTATGTTTCTCAACACCCTAAAGAAATTGTTATTGGCTGTTTATTACCTTCTTTAAAGTGAAAACGATCTAACAATGTCCACATTTAGGCTTTCTTTTTTAAAATTTTATTTAATTTTTTATTTAATTTTTTTTTCATTTTACATATCAACCACTGTCCCCCTTCCCTCCCCTTCTCCCGTCTCCCTCCAACTCCAGGCTGAATATGGTATCCCACCACAGAAAATGGCCTCCAAAAAGCCAGTTCACATATCTGGGACAGGTCCTGGTCCCATTACCAGGCGCCCCACAAACAGATCATGCCACACAATTTTCACCCACATTCAGAGGGCCTAGTTCAATCCCATGCAGGCTCCCAGATGTCAGTCCCTGAGGTCCCACTAGCTTGGGTCAGCTGTCTCTGTGGTTTTCTCTATCATGATCTTGACCCCCCTTTCTCCTATAGTCCCTCTTCCTTTTTTTTCAGCTGAACTCCAGGAACTCAACCAAGTGCTTGGTTGTAGGTCTCTGTATCTGCTTCTATCAGCCACTGGATATAGCTTCTATGATGACAATTAGGGTAATCACAAATCTGAGTATAGGAGAAGGCTAGTTCAGGCACCCTCTCTACTATTGCTAGGAGTCTTAGCTGGGGACATCCTTGTGGTTTCCTGGGGATTTCCCTAGTATGGGGTTTCTCACTAACCCCATACTGGCTCACTCTATCAAGATATCTCTTTCATAGCTCTCCCTTTTGCTGCTCCCCAAACTCAGCCATCTTGATCCCTCATGTTCCCACCCCTAGTTTTCTTCCCTCTACTCCCTCTTTCTAGTTTACCCAGGAGATCTTAACCCTTTCTGCTTTCTGGGGTAATCCATGCATGTCTCTATTAGGGTCCTTTTAGGTTATCCTTTGCTTTGCATCTAATATCCTTTTATGAGTGGGTACATACCATGTTTGTCTTTCTGGGTCTGGGTTATCTCACTCAGGATGGTTTTTCCTAGTTCCATCCATTTGCATACAAGTTTCATGATATCACTGTTTTTTTAACCATTGCATAATACTCCATTGTGTAAATGTACCACATTTCTTTATTCATTCTTTGGTTAAGAGGCATTTAGGTTGTTTCTAGGTTTTTGCTATTACAAATAATGCTACTATGCACATAGTTGAGAAAGTGTCCTTATGGGTACGGTTGAGCATCTTTTGGGTATATACCCAAGAGTCTTGAGGTAGATTGATGACCAATTTTCTGAGATACCCCCATACTGATTTCCAGAGTGGCTGTACAAGTTTCTATTCCCACCAACAGTGGAGGATTGTTCCCCTTGCTCCACATCCTCACCAACATAAGCTGTAATCAGTGTTTTTTTATCTTAGCCATCCTGACAGTTGTAAGATGGTAACTCAGAGTCGTTTTGATTTGTGTTTCCCTGATGGCTAAGGATGTTGAACAATTCCTCAAATGTCTTTCAGCCATTGAAGATTCTTCTGTTGAGAATTCTCTGTTTAAATCTGCACCCATTTTATAATTGAATTATTTGATATTTTGATGTCCAGTTACTTGCGTTCTTTATATATTTTGGAGATCAGCCCTCTGTAAGATGTAGGCTTGGTAAAGATCTTGTCCCAATCTGTAGATGCCATTTTGTCTTCTTTACTGTATCCTTTGCCTTACAGATTTGTAGCTGGAGTTTTCTCCAGTCCTGCCTGGCCCACGGTCAGGACAAATCTCTCTCACCTGCCAGTCCCGCAGCTGTTCAGACCCAACCAAGTAAACACACAGAGACTTATATTGTTTACAAACTGTATGGCTGCAGCAAGCTTCTTGCTATCTAGTTCTTATATCTTAAATTAACCCATTTCTATTAATCTATAAGTTGCCATGTGGCTTGTGGCTTACCAGTATCTTAACATCTGCTTCTCATCATGGCAGCTGGCAGCATCTCTCTGCCTCAGACTTCCACTTCCCAGAATTTTCTTCTCTGCTTGTCCCACCTATACTTCCTGCCTGGCTACTGGCCAATCAGTGTTTTATTGATTAACCAATCAGAGCAACACATTTAACATACAGAATATCCTACAGCACTTTCCCTTTTCTTTTTTTCAAAAAAGGAAGATTTTACCTTTCACTTAGTAAAATTACATATAACAAAACATTTATCAAGCAAGAATTACAGTTACACTATCTAGTCTATTTATAATATCTAGTCTATTTGTATTTGGCAAAATTAAAGAAGATATCCTATCTATTCTATATTTGTGAGTCTAAGGTTTCATATCTAACTTATCTTTTTTCATAACTAAGGAAAATTATAACTATCTAGTCTTCAACTAAACCAAAGACCTTAGAAGGATATACTATTACCCGAGAAATGGGAGAAGGATGCAAGCGACTTTTGGGAGTCATGCAAGAGTAGACAGAGACAGCTGACAGCCTGGACAGTCATCCAAAGTTCCTCTGTAAAGTTGGGGCAACTGTCTTCAGCCCACAGGCCTAGAGTCTCTCAATCACTTTTCTCAGTGTCCTATAGAATGTCTGGCAGTTTCCTCTGCAAAGCAGGAACCTGAAGGACCATTTCACCAAGCAAAGTTCAGTGGTCACCTTTCTATGGGTCCTGCATGTCCAGTCGATCAAGCAGTCCAGGCAAGAACAGTTTCTTGCCCAAATGGCTATATTTGCCAAGAAGATGAACTCCATATAGAGTGTCTTCAATGCCAATTTTCCTCTCTGAAGTAAATCAGTGCTGCCAGGAGCAAACATGTCTCACTGTCCAGAAAGTCTAAATTTTTAAAACATTTTAAATGCCATATTCTGTAGGCCTTTGAAGTGTTTGAAGATTACCTATCTATTTGAAATATATCTATGTATACCTAAAAAACTTAAATAACATGCTACGTTTGACTATCATAGAAGACTAATTATTAATCTGTATTTCTTAATTATCCATTACAATCTAAATGAGTTGTATAAACATAATACCTTAAACAAGAGTAAAAATACACATACAGTATAACAAAATTAACTTTAAATTTATATCAATAAACTTAAATCTATAGCAATGTAAAACATTTTAAACAAGTTGTTGCTCTTTAAAAGTAGATTCATTAATCTATCCTTTTATCCTATCATATTTATACTATCCCCCTTTTTTTTTCTTTAGAAAGAGATTGCATTTATAATCAACCTGTTTTAAATAAAAATATTGTTTTTTTCTCTGTCCCACACCAGAGGGCTCTTCTGATATGGGACAAAAGAATCTCTCAACCTTTTTAGCAATATATTTGGGTTTAGAGAAGGAGTGAGCCAATTCCATCTCCAAAGTCAGCTTGGTATATTTGGGAATTTGGACATAGCTTCTCTTACTACTTCCTGCTGGAGGGGGGCACTGTATCTTATGGGGACACAAAGAAAATTTTAGGATTATTGAGTAGTCCGTGAGGGTGTATCGTCAGAGCTAGTTGTCTTGAAACTGTTCTGGATGTTGGATCATCTGAGCCATGGTGTCATCGGAGACCTTTCGGGGGTCTTGGCTGGTCAAACCTGATGTATCTTAATCTGAAAAAAATCCATAGCCTCTGGATTTCTGTGAAAACAAAAGCAGAGCCTCCTTTCCAAAGCAACATATCCTTAGATCCAAATTTTGAAGTCAAGATATCTTTAAAATATACATATTGGCTTAACTCAACAGCTTTTACAATCAAATGTTTTTCTGCAGTTAAGAATATCAAAAACAACATAATCCAGATTCTCTGTGTGATATCCTTCTTTATGTGGCTTAATTTTTATATTATTTTACTGTCTCTTTAAAGACTTCATTTTCCAAAACCATGTATTTCTTTCTATAACTGTATATATCACCTTTTTTGTCTCTTTCAAGCCTACATATATTTTACACACATTGTAAACTATTACATCTGAATCTGTCTTATTGTGAACCTATTGCTTTAAACTGCAGCATTCTAAGACTGAAACGGCCACTGTAGCTGCTGGCTGTTCCTACCTCAGCTTCCCAACATGGCGGTGGTACTGTTTACCACCAGCTCTGGGTCTGGAGACATGTGTACCATCAACTATCAGAAGCAGTTCTATCAAAGCAGCATGTAGCCCAGAAACCTGTTTGTTTGTTTGTTTGTTTATTTATCTATCTATCTATCTATCTATCTATCTATTTATTTATTTATTTTTAACTAGCAAAGGCTAAATCCACCACACAGCAGCATAATGTGCTGCTTACAGATGCCTCATTCCCGCCATACTGCAGGTCAAGTGCAAATGTAAGGAACCCGCATAGTAGCTCAAACCCGCAGGCTGCCGCTAACTTGAGAGAGACAACTAGGAAGCTGTTAGGAAGCTGTTTTCAGCTCCTTTTTAGAATCTTTTTCCTTAGGTTTCAGGTGGAAACTCTTGCCAACCCGTTGGGCACCATTTGTAGATGTAACAGTCTTATTAAATAAGAAACACAGAGCCAAATGCAGAGTTAAAAGCTCAAGAGGTCAGAGCAGTAGCTAAGAGCTGATACTAAAAACCCTTTCTTACCCTTCGCTGTGGCTGTCATCCTTCCCCTCAGAAAGAGACCTACTTCCTGTGTATCTTTTTATTGACTTTCTGTTCTGCCTTCTCATTGGTTGTAAACCCAACCATATGACCTCCTCATCACTGCCTGTCTATATAGACCTCCAGGTCATCTATGGTTGGTATTGAGATTAAAGGCGTGTGTCTCCATGCTGGTTGTATCCTTGAACACACAGAGATTTGCTTGTCATGTGATCAGGATTAAAGGTGTGTGCCACCACCACCTGGTTTCTGCTATGGTTTGCTATTAGCTCTGACTCCCAGGCAACTTTATTCATTAACCTACAAATAAAATCACATTTCAGTACAAATAAAATATCACCATACTGATTGTCTTTATTTTTTTAAATGCTCATAAAGGTTGTATATGCTTGTTAAAATGTGTATCTACTTACATAGATGGACACATGCATGTTTTTTAAATTTTCATTACAACAAATTCAAGTACATTTTAAATTATTCCTATTAATATTTTAGGATAATTCTTTAGGAAGTTTCTGACTTACCAAATGAACAAATTAGTTGAGTTCTTGTTTTTACTTTTATAAAACTGTGACTTATAATTTTATTTCCTTGGGAATAGATGTCAACATTTAAATTTATATTAGGATTTTTCTAGCTTTTTCATTAAAAATTGAATATAAATATGCTTTTACAAGACTAAAAATATTATATATTTATATTTTTCATGATAAGAATAACTCTAGGAGTATATTTAAAATTATGGCATAGGTAAATAGATTTCTAAACACATAGTTAAAAATATCTTAACATACTTCATATACCTTCATAAAGCACATAGGTTTATGACTAATTTATACTTTAATGAAATATATTACTGTCTTAATTAGGGTTACTATTGCTATGATGAAGCACCAGGACCCAAAGCAATTTGGGAAAGAAAGTGTTTATTTGGCTTACATTTCCACATTATAGTCCATCAATGAAGGAGTTCAGGACAGCAACTTGAGCAGGGCAGGAACCTGGAGACAGGAGCTGATGCAGCGGCCATAGAATTGTGCTGCTCCTCGTGGCTTGCTCAGCCTACATCTTATAGAACCTGGCCAACCAGGCTAGGGGTGTCAATATCTACAATGGATTGGGTCCTCTCACATCAATCACTAATTGAGAAAATGCCCTAGAGCTGGATGTTATGGAGACGTTTTATCAGTTGTATTCCCTTCTTCTCTGATGACTCTAGCCCATATCAAGTTGCCATAAAACTATCCAGTAGAACTGTGAATCGTTATAAAGTGTATACAATTGCCATTGTAAAGTAAAAGTGAAAATTACTATTGAAAAGTAAAGTGGCTTCTGTATATTATAATAAAAGACATAAAGCTAACTAGAGGTAGGAGATAAGAGAAAGTATCTATGTGATTATTATAAAAAGTGAAAAAATACTTAGGACTAGAACCAGGTACCTAGGCCTTGTTTTCTCTTTCATCTTGAAAGTAATGCTCAGGGACAAATCAACAGAGTTTATCAAACCTAGCTTTGAGCTTGTAATTTCACCACTCAAGAGATTAAGGTAGGAGGGCCCTGGCTTAAAATCAGGACTATTCTATAGTATATGTTCAAAGCCACCTTTAAATAATGATAATATAGTCCAGTGGCAGTGGTGCACTCAGAAAGCAGAGGCAGTGGATCTCTGAGTTCAAGGCCAGCCTGGTCTACAGAGAGAGCTCCAAGCTAGTCAGAGCTAAACAAGGAAACCCTATCTCAAAACAAACAAATAAATAAACAAACAAGCAACTACTATTACTAATGAAACCTCAAAAAATTAAAACATATCAGATTAATGCTTTAAGGATTGTAATTTGGAACTAACATATCCACATGTGGATGAAATTGATACCATAGGTGGTGGCACTGTCTGTGTATAGGTTCCCAAGTGAATATAACTAAAATTGAGGAGGTGAATCAATGATCTCCAAAGAATAGCTGGGTTGTGCTGGTCGTAAATGTAATGAACAATCTTGACTGCACACAGTAAGAAAGGTGCAATGTGATAGAGAGTTCCTTTAGCTATTTCATAACTCATATTTTAGCAAGAAGAATGCAAAATAGCAAAACGTAGATAGAAATGTTTCATTGCCTGACTTCTACATTTCCATGGAGCCTACTTCAGAAATTCTCATGGTTGTGCCTTGATTGAGACTTATCTTTGAATAATTTCTAGTCTTTAAACACAACACATTATGTTGGAATTAGTTGATCACTTCTGCTATTAAGAGCAATAAAATTTCTTTCTAAACGTTTTCATGGAAGGTTCTCAACATACAAATGAAAGTACAAGAGAAGGCGAATACTGTGTTGATAGCCTGTCCAGACTGGTACAAAAGGGAAGGAATATAGACCCATAGGTACAACTGTGAGCTGTATGAGATAAAAAGAAAGTGTAAAGAGCACCAGAAAGAAAACTACAGAGAACAGACACAGAGTTAAACGAACCTGAGATACTGATATGAAAGAATAACCGAAATAAATTGAGTTAGTAGGTTCAGGGATTTTAAAAAAGGAATTAAAAATTTGACAAAAGTGCCAGCAAAATGGTTTAGCTGGCATAAGTGCCTGCCACCAAGCCTGATAACCTAAGTTTGACACGTGAAACTCACACAGTGGAGGGAGAAAACTCATTCCTGAATGTTGTTCTCAAACTTCTACATGCATGCTATGACACACACATGTAAAAGTAAACACACATATGTGCACATGCATACACAAAATAGAAAAATAAAAATGCATCAACACTTTTTAAAATAGTAAGAAGCTACTAATACCCTAAATATAATGAAGTTGAATTTCTATAGTTGAAAGATATAGCATCTATTTGGAACATATTATGAAGATTTAACATCAAAATCAATACAGATAGGTAAAGAAATAATTAGATGGTTAAATAAAATATTCATAACATAGGATAAACTGAAGTTAAATATTGAGAGAGGAAGAAAACATCTGGAGGAGGCAGTGGAAGGAGTTAATAAAGGTGTTAATGAAGAATCAGAATGTCTGTATTAGATGTAGACCAATGTAGTAGAAAAGAAAACATAGAAATATCCCACAAAGTAACAACCATCTGATTCTTAACAAAGTTGCTGAAAAACATAAGCTGGAGAAAATGCACCCTCTTTAATGAACGTATGTGGGTACATGTTACCACAATGGTTTTCAACAAAAACTTTGCTCTGAATGCTGTAGGGAAAAAAACATCATGTTTTATGCTCCTAAAATCAAACAGAACTCAACAGTATAGTGAAATCAATATGAGACATATCACAGTGAAATCAGTAATTTATGATAAAGATCATCAAGAAAAATTACTCTAAACAAGCTGACATATGATTTATTAATCACTATAAACTTTAGCCAAAGAAAGATTGAATGAAGGTTTTGAAAACACAGGGAAGTCAAGGTGTTTTTTTAACAAATGAAAAAATGACTGAGAGACAACTAAATCAGAAAGCTTAAAATTAAGGATATATTCAGAAGAAAAAGTGAATGTTCATACAGCAAAGAAATATGTAATAATGAAATAATGAAATTATTCAAAAATATGTAACATATGCCCAAATATAACAACTATATAGATGAATGCGGCATGTGAAAACAACTACACTTCTTTAGCAATAGTGTGATTACATTTGTGGAAAGAACTTATAAATTCTAATGTTAGATTTTTTGATATCAGATAGTGTAAGGTCTCATATACTATGACTGAATTCAGAAAAATAAATTCTCTATAAAGCTTGTCATATGTCTATAGAGTCCATTTGCAATTCTGTATGTGAAGCTGAAAATCAAATAGCTATTGATTTTAAACACACACACAGACACACACACACACACACACACATACACACACACACACACATACTTGAGACAATAATAGACTCTTTATTCTTCAGTGTTTGCAGTGATCAATAAATATGTGAAAATATACTTAATCTCTTGAAAGTCAAATCTTCAATGAAATCCTTCTATAGCACTCATCAGAATGGATAAGGAAATGATGGTATGAGGAACAAAAAGTATTGGTGAGGATGTTTAGTATGGTAGATTCACATCAAGCACTACTATGAGGGAAAATTTTATGTAGTATTATTGAGCTTGAAACTTATATATTTTGTGAAAGAAAAATCAGTGTGCATGGATAGGTGACTAAGAGCAGATCATGTGTGCCCTCCTCAATGCTGCCAATATGACTGGCAGTCATAAACTGAATTCCATCCACATTCAAACAGATGCTGGGATTGTGTTTTGTTTTATGAAATGAAATAATTTGCAATGAGATGAGAAAACAAATTTTGTAGCACAAAATTCCATCACAGAATGTCACAAAATCAGTGTTGAACAAGATTAGCTAGAACAAAAACATGCTGTTGAAATACCATGATGGACTCCAGTGTGGTCTTTAAACACATAGAGAAACACATAGATGATTGAAGTGATAGTCTAAATGTCCCTCTCATTTACAACTTGTTAATGACCTGCTGAGCAGCCGCCTCGGGCGATCCTTCACTTTTACTAAGTCAGTCATTAAGAAAAGAAACTGTAAATGACCAGCAGGAAGTAAATTGCCCTTAGTTAAAAATGAAAATGTGTTAACTTCATTTGACTAATAAATTTACTTTTGGCACTGAGCCACAAAAAAGAAAACAGCTACAATTCCTGCTGTGAACCTCAAGTGGGAAAACAAATACCCTGTATTGTGGTGCTTCTGGATGTGAAATGTCTGAATTCTGACAACTTTACATTTCAAAAGGCCAGAAACTCCTTTATCATTGACAGATAAATAGTTTTTTGCTTTTGTTGTTGCTGATTTTGACCAGAAGAACTCCAAAAATGATTACAGTATGCCAAGAAATGTGCCTCCATATTTTGACATTTTCCCAATGCCAGATATATATTCAAAATCCCATGTCGAATGTACACCACAGTTGATGTGCATGGGTGAATGTTCTCTTTCTTCTCTGTCTTTGCTCTCAGCTTTAGAATCTGATTTGTTCTGGAAAGATATGTCTCACACTCTTGTTTTTCTACTTTCTTATCTACCTGCTGAGTGGCCTATCATTAATATTACTTATTCCAGGAGTCCTCCTTCAATTTAATTTATATTTCTACTACATAAAATATAGTGATAATTTATTTCATGATCATCTACATGTGCTTTTGTGACAGTAACTAGAAAAATTCTTTAAGGTATGATTTATCTTTGTATACATATGAGACACAAAGCCTGTTGGCTTAGAGGGATGGGAGAATATTTGGGCACTATATTGAGTGGAAACTTCATGTTTTTTCTGCTCAAAGTAATTTTTAGGTCATTTTTAGAACTCCTTATTAGTCTAAGTTTACAGTGCCCCATGTTTATCTCATTTTCCTTTTTGTGATTATCTTTGTAAATGTGCATGTTGGAGGGGGGTAAATATATGTGTCCCTATATGTAGACATATGCACTTGTGTTTCTGGAGGTCAAAGGACAACCTTGGGTGTCTTTCCTCAAGAGCTTTTCATCTTGTTTCTAAAACAGTTTACTTTTGTTCTGGTGTGTATGAATTTGGGTCGGTTTGCAGGCCATCAAGTCCTTAATATCCTCCTGTCTGTGCTTCCTCAGTGTTGGGATTATAAGCGCATATTTCTGTTCTTCTTTTCACACTGGTTCTGGGGTTGAACTCAGTTGTCATTGTTGATCAGTAAACACTTTCCCAACTGAGCCATGTCCCAGCCCTACAGTCCTAAAGTAGTAGAGTAGATTGAAAGGTTGATGAGTAGGATGATATTAACTTTACAATAATGCTTTAGGGTGCCACTTAAATAAGATATATGATCAACCTGGTATTTATTATTTCATAAATTCCTCTCCTCCCTTAATAGAATTTATTAAGTACTCTGTGCTAAGCAGCCGGCTAAGCAATGCAGTTAATTTATCTGTTGTCAATAACATCACGGACCTTAGTGTACTATTTCTCTCTATGTTGTAGACAGAGAAATGGAAACTTAGAAGGTAAGTAGTTGATCTACTAAGAAGGAAGAAATAACAGTGAGCAATAGTTATCATCTGACAGTCTCAGTTATGGACCCATTCTACTCTCAGTACTCTGGGTGATCAAAGTCAATACTTTTAACAGCTTCTGATGGATTCCTCTAACAATTTCATGTGTGAAAACCTCCAGAGGACATTTTTTTTTCAGACATCAAGATTTCTACATGGTTCTTGCCCTCAAAACATCACTCACATCAGGAGGTTTTATTTAATAACATGGAAGTGACACTTGAAATATATGAAGGGAACAGAAAAGTGCTCAAAAAATCATAAATATTGGTAGTTCAAGATTGTAATCATGAATGAAATCCTATTAGAAATTTATAGTATAATGAAATGAGTTCAATGTTAACATTTTTGGCCCCTCTTAACAAATTGTTTAATAGATAGGGTTTAAATTATGATATTGCAGGTCACAGTCAAAGGATTTATAAATAAGTATTTGAAAAATAGGCCCTTAATGAAACTTTGACTTAAGTCAACATGAATTTTTCATTTTTATTATAATTCTTCTTAAAGCCACACTTGTGATGGCAAAATATGGCATGCGTACTTTGTAGAAGAAAATCATTAAAACATCAGTTAAACAAAGACCAGACATAGTCTGCGCTGTCAAGTATTTTACTTTAAAATATAGTTACCCAAACCAGAACATAAGTCAATACTTAGGAAGCTCTACATAAGTAACACTACAGTTAAAATTATGCCATAACAAGTTGTGGCTTTGCAACATTGGCACATCTCTTTGGTGGTGATACTCACACACCAGAAACATGAGGTCACACCTTTGCAAGGAATCAGCTGGTGGCCTACCTATCTTCCGCCCCATCTGCCGACATTCATATGATGATGGAAGCCAAATTCCATTTCTCACCCTCTGAAAATTCCATGGCATGTAAGGACACAAACTCTTTGTTGTACTTGTGCTGATCTTAGAATGCCTTTCTCTGCTCATTGCAGGAGGTTTGCAATTCACTAAAGAGTAATTAGACCAAAATGAGATTTGAGGACTTTATCAGAGTTTTTCAGTAAGATACAATGAAAACACAGACCATGATTTTAGTATCTTACCAAATGAAAAAATAAAACCCACGTTCCATAAATTAAGGGGAATTTTCTCTCGTTGTAAGACAGTATTTTGTACATTTAATTTCTTTATTGATTTTGCCTGTTTATCATTCCTTGAGTATTTTTGAGATTTCAATTGGGTTCACTCTCATCTGTTGGTTTTTGGTTTGAGGGTCATATTAAAGCAGATTTGACATACTAACATCAAGAAACTTTTCATATGTGCTTTCTTCCAGTGGATTTTCACTTTCTGGTATTAAGCATAAATTTTTAACCACAGTATAAGAAAAGAAATAAAAGTTCACCACCTCTCCTGAATCTTGGGAGCTTTGACAAAGATAATTGGACCAAAATACATGGATTTCTTTCTGATTTTCAGGCTCTCTCCCATTAGTGCCATCATTGTATTTTAAAGTCTGTCTCATGATATTTGAATCACTCACTGTAGCTTCAGAGTATATTTACAGATGTGGTGATGTGATGATTCTAGTCTTTTGCGTGTTTATCTTGTTTTTTTTTTCAGTTTTTTTTTAAAATAATAAGATATAATAAGATTTAAAAAAATACACTTTGCAGTTGGCCAAGAAAAACAAACAGAGGGAAAAAGACCTAAGAAAAGGCACACGCATTACAGACCCATTCTTTCGAACACTCAGGAATCCCATAAAATCACTACACTGGAAGCCATAATATATATACAGAGGGCATGGTGCAGACCCATGAAGGCCCCGTGCATGTTGCTTCAGTCTCTGTGAGTTCGTACAAGCTTTGACCATGTTTATTTAGAAGGCCTGGTTTTTTTGTGCCCTTCATAACCTCTGGCTCTTACACTTCTTCTGCTTCCTCTTCTATGATATTTCTTAAAGCTCTCATGGGAGGGAATTGATAGAGACATCCCCTTTTGGGCTGAGTGTTCCAGGGTCTCTCACTTGCTACACAATATCTGGCTGTGAGTCTCTGTATCTTCTCCCATCACACTCCAGGAGCAAACTTCTCTAATAGCCAAGCAAACCACTGACCTACAAGTATAGCAGAATGTCTATCAGAGTCATTTTATTGCTATGTTTTATTTTATTTTATTTTAATATTTTTTAAACAGGAGTATTTGGTTTTACCCCAGGTCTCTGAGCTATTCAGTCCCAGGTTCTTGGTTCCCCAAGCAGTGTTGAATATGGGTTCCATCTCACAGAGTGGGCTTTAAGTCAAATCAGATATTGGTTGGTTATTGTAGTGGGTAGCCATTCCAGCTTTGTTCTGGAAGTTCCAACCCCCATTGAGACTTCGGCAACTGTCACGCCTACAAGGTGGGGCCAAGGGAGGCGCCTGGGGACCCGAGAGCCGGATCGGAACGCTCTTGGTTCCAGGACGCTGGATGGTGGAGGTAGACAGAGGAGAGCTCCAGAGAACACCGTTGGACTGCGATACACCTTCCCCAGACCCCGCGACCTACCTATCCCTTAATTTGTAAGTTACGCCATTAAATAAATCTCCTTTTAACTACGTGGAGTGGCCTAAATAATTTCCCCAACATCTGGCGCTCACGTGGGGCAAATCCCAAAAGCCTGGGTGGCTCCTGCCCTCAGCCTCCTCCCCGGCTAGCGGGTACCTAAACCCGCCTGCAAAGTTCCATATAACCAGGGAACACCTACACGGTTCCATTCCCGAAAAAGGGAGCAGCTAGTCCGGTCTCAGCTCCCTAGCTTAGCCCCGAGACCAGCGAAAGAGGCACTCCCCAGCTTCCTGAGTGCACGCCAGCTGCGGCTCGGCTCCGCCATCTTGACTCCAGCGAGCTGCAGTCAGCCAAGATCACCAGCAGGCCCTGCTTTGGAGCTGTACCATCGCCACCTGCTGGCTGAAAAGTGCTACTACACCCCCCAAAACCACGAAAGGTAAGTAAAAGTACCTGATAATTTTACACCTTAAAATTGACTGACAAATTTTGAGTAATTCTGGTAATATGGCTGACAACATTACCTCACAAGAATTTGAAAACCTTTTTGCCTGTATGATGAATAACATCTTCCTGGAAATATACGACCTTCCTAAGGCATATCTGGCCTGTACCATTTTGGCATTCATCGTAATAATTCACATAGTGTTCAAACACTGGTTTAAAAACAAGAACAAAGATGAGTTATTATTGGGACTGATACAGGCTTTAAGCGAGAGCAATGACGGCTTACAGAAAAAGATTCTATCTCTGGAATCTGCTTTAATGGATAGCAATGAGACCTTAGAGAAAAAGATTCTTTCTCTGGAATCTGCTAATCAGGATTTACAAAACAGGCTTGTACCAAAAATTGATCTTATTGATAATAAATGTGAATATTTAATGGACAGAACACTAACTCTCCAGACACTATATAAGGAAGAAAGATTATCATTAATTGATAAGATAAGGTCCATGGAATCATGTGTTTCTGAGGAACATAAAAACTTCTATGATTCCATGAGAAATCTGGAGTCCCTTGCCAGAGAGGAGGTTCACTCCCTAGAACAGACCCTAGGTGCTCGTTTGCAGGCCTTAGAAGAAACTCTCAGTAAACATGACAAGGGACCTAATAAGCAGAAGGGCAAGACCATAGAGGTTGTAACATCTCCAAATGGCTCTCACACAATGGCTTATCCTGTTATCATCCATGAGAAGCCAGCGGATGACACACACCCCGAGCCATATAATACATATACATTACAACCAATTTCAACAAGGGACTTTAAAAATATAAAGGAAGCAGTAGTTACGTATGGGATACACTCCACATACGTAAAACAATTGTTAAATTCATGGTCTACCTCACATAGAATCATCCCAGATGACTGGCATCAGTTGATTTCAGCTGTTCTAGAATATAGTCAGCAGCTACAGTGGAAAAGCTGGTTGAGAGAAGAGGCAAAAAATTTAGAACAACAAGGTAAACTCAGAGGTTTTGTGATCTCCCAAGATCAAATACTTGGTGAGGGATGTTTTGCTGACAGGAATGTACAAGCCATTTATGATGAACATACAATATCCCTATGCTGTACAGCAGCTCTAAATGCTTGGGAAAAAATTCCAGAACCTGGAAAACCAACTGAGGTATACACAAAGATATTTCAGGGACCGCACGAACCCTTCACTGATTTTTTACAAAGACTGAACACAGCTATAACAAGAGCTGTATCAGATAAAGAATTAAGAAAAGTATTAACTGAGTCCTTGGCATTCGACAATGCTAATACAGAATGCAGAAGAATACTTACACCATTAAAGATTAGATCAGCTCCTTTGGAAGAATGGATTCAGTATACTAATGGTGTTGAGTCTCGTAACTACAGTAATGAGGCTTGGATAGGAGAGACAAATCCCAGAGGTGAAAGAAGGCCCCGTGTTACCAAATGTTTTAAATGTGGTACACCAGGTCATATAAGTAAAAACTGTACATGGGGTACTCCTAGGAGTAATACTCCTTTTAGGAATAGCCTAAACAGGAGACCCCAACCACCTCCCGGATTATGTAGAAGGTGTGGCAAAGGCCGACATTGGACCAGTGAGTGCAGATCAAAAATAGATATACGAGGTAACCCTTTACTGGCGGGAAACACCTCAGGGGGCCTCTTGCAGGCCCCCAAATCAAATGTAGTACGAACATTCCCAGCCACTGTGGAAGAAATTCCTCTCCAGGACAACTGAATAAACCACTGCCTAATGTAAAAACCGATACTGCAATGGATGATAAAACAGCTCTGATGGATGGATCACAGTTTACAAAGAACACTATAAAACAAATATTTTGGCAGACTTCCATAAATGGTCAAAGACCAAAGCTTAAAATTCGAATTAATGGCCTGGTTATGGAGGGACTGGTAGACACAGGTGCAGATGTGACTATAATTACACCAAAATCATGGCATCCGAATTGGCCTCTTCAAGAGGTAGATGTCCAACTTTTAGGGATTGGCACCCTATCTCAGATAAAACAGAGTTCGAGATGGGTTGAATGCATAGGGCCAGAAGGACAGAGAGGAAGACTGAAGCCATATGTAGCAAATGTAGCAGTAAATCTTTGGGGCCGAGATCTGTTACAACAGTGGAATACCCAGATTAAAATTCCTACACTTTCAGAAAAAGAATACAGACCAATGCATGTTTCTAGGAATAATATCATCGCATGCTATAAAAATCAGGCACCAACCATTCAGGCTGTTCACAAACAGAGCACAACTGCTGTTGAACTCTCAGAAGTACCAACTGCCTTACCTTTAAAATGGCTAACTAATAAACCTGTCTGGGTTGGACAATGGCCTTTGACAAAAGAGAAGCTACAAGCTTTAGAACAGCTGGTTCAAGAGCAGTTAAATGCTCAACACATTGAAGAATCTACCAGCCCTTGGAATTCTCCTGTATTTGTTATTAAAAAAAAGTCTGGTAATTGGAGAATGCTGACAGATCTGAGAGCTATTAATAAAGTAATTCAGCCAATGGGCTCCCTACAGACTGGGATGCTCTTGCCCTCTCTGCTACCTAAAGAATGGCCTATAATAGTTATTGACTTAAAAGACTGTTTCTTTACCATACCCTTACAAGAAAATGATAGAGAAAAATTTGCCTTCACAGTACCTAATTATAACAATTCTCAGCCAGTCAAGAGATATCAATGGAAGGTCCTCCCACAGGGAATGTTAAACAGCCCTACTTTGTGCCAATACTTTGTGCAGAAACCATTGGAGATAATTCGTGTAAAGTTTCCACAATCCATAATTTATCACTATATGGATGATATCCTATTAGCTGATCCAAAGTTAGATACATTAGAAAGCATGTTTGAAGAAGTAAAAAAAGTTTTGCCTCACTGGGGACTGCAACTTGCTCCTGAAAAAATACAAAGAGGAGATTCTATTAACTACTTAGGATATAAGATAGAGCTACAAAAAATTAGACCCCAAAAGGTACAGCTAAGGAGAGATCGATTGAAGACTCTTAATGATTTTCAAAAGTTATTAGGAAGCATTTCCAACTTACTGGGTATCATGGGAATACCCAAAGATGGACTACAAAATTTGGCTAATACTCTAGAAGGGGACAAAGAATTAAATAGTCCAAGAGAATTATCAGCCGAAGCTGAGAAGGAATTGGCTCTAGTAGAAAAGACAATTCGAGAAGCACATGTGGATCGTGTGGATCCAGAACTTAAATGCATTCTTGTCATATTCCCCTCCAGACATTCCCCAACAGGTATTTTGATGCAGAGGGAAGATATTATATTGGAATGGATATTCCTACCACGTAAACCAAATAAGAAATTAAAGACTTATATAGAAAAGATCTCTGATTTGATTCAAAAAGGTAAACTAAGACTTCGCCAGTTGACAGGAATGGACCCAGCAGAAATTGTAGTACCTTTAACTAATGAAGAAATTTCATCACTATGGAAAGATAATGAATACTGGCAGAGAGCCTGCAGTAACTTTTTGGGAGAGATTAACAACCACTATCCCAAAAGCAAGAGAATAGAATTTATAAAGAAAACCGAATGGGTCCTTCCTCACATTGTACGACAAAAGCCAATTTCTGGAGTCCTCACATTCTATACTGATGCAAATAAATCAGGGAAAGCAGGATATAAATCAGGAGACTTAAGTAAAGTGGTACAAAGTCCATACAGCTCTGTACAAAAGGCAGAACTGTATGCCATTCTTATGGTACTGATGGACTTCACAGAACCCCTCAATATAGTCACTGACTCTCAATATGCAGAGAGAGTTGTTTTACATATTGAAACTGCTGAATTTATTCCTGATAATACAGAATTAACTTCATTATTCATACAATTGCAGGAAATCATCAGAAAAAGGGAACATCCTATATATATAACACATATCAGATCCCATACAGGTCTGCCAGGACCTCTAGCACAAGGTAATGATGAGATTGATCAGTTACTAATAGGTAATGTGCTAGAAGCTTCAGAATTTCATAAGAAATACCACACAAATAGCAAAGGTTTGAAGAAGGATTTCTCCATCACTTGGCAACAGGCTAAGGATATTGTGAAAAAATGTCCTACTTGTTCCATCTATAACCAACTTCCATTACCTGCAGGGAGCAATCCAAAAGGTATAAAAAGAAATGAAATTTGGCAGATGGATGTGTTTCATTTTGCAGAATTTGGAAGATTAAAGTATGTACATCATACCATTGACACCTATTCAGGATTTCAATGGGCAACTCCTATGAGTTCTGAAAAGGCTGATTCTGTGATTACACACCTATTAGAAGTTATGGCCATCATGGGGATACCTGTACAAATTAAGACAGACAATGCTCCAGCATATGTCTCCAATAAAATGAGACAATTCTTTGCTTATTACAATATAAAGCATGTTACAGGTATACCACACAATCCCACAGGCCAAGCAGTCATAGAAAGATCCAATTGAACTTTAAAGGATATGCTAAATAAACAGCAACAGGTAACAATGACTCCTAGAAATAGATTGCATAGTGCTTTATTAACCTTGAATTTTCTCAATGCTGATGAGAAAGGAACAACAGCTGCAGAGAGACATTGGACGACAGACAAAACTCCCGAGCTAAACCAACCGGTTTATTTCAAGGATGTGCTGACCTCAGAATGGAAACCTGGATATGTTCTACATTGGGGAAGGGGTTTTGCCTTTGTTTCTGCAGGAGAAGAAAAGCTATGGATACCAACAAAATTAATAAAAATTCGATTTGAACAGGAAAAACCCCTTGATGAGGTGAAGTAAAAGATCATCCACCAATGTGACATCTCTACAAGTTGTAAGAAAAATTTAACAATCAAGGTTGGGGTAGGGTTCTGTTTTTGTCTTTCCAGGATAATGGAAATACCCATCTTCCAAAAATCATAAGGCCTTGGATATCCGGATGTTTACAGCAGAAAGAAAGAATCTATTGGTACCAATCTACACACGGTAAAATCTCACTGTCTAACATCTATCTCTCTATTAATATAGAAAAGTTGTGGTCCCAATTCAATTATAAGCCAAGCTGGCTTTGGAGATGGAATTGGCTCACTCCTTCTCTAAACCCAAGCACATTGCTAAAAGAGAAGTTTGAGAGATTCTTCAGTACCATATCAGAAGAGCCCTCTGGTGTGGGACAGAAGGAAACCAATAAAAAGGGACCATTGTCTTCTAGATTCTAATTCTCTCCATGCTTACTCTTAATTTCTCAGAATCCTTTCTTACATGCTATGTCCTCTTTAAATCCAAATCTTCCATTTTGATAACAAATAAGTTTTTCTAATAGCAATCTCAGAAGTCTCCAGAAGGAAGATGGGGCCCCAACAACAACTCTACCCAATCCAGAATGATGCCATGGTAATCATCATCATACTACACTTCTTACCAGAATTTCAGACAATCTTACCCATTACTCTAAGACTTGCTGCAGAACCTACAGTTAGTCTAACTGAAATTTAACTATCTGCGCTTTCTCACAGTACCCAACAGAGATAACATCACCCCCTAAACAGCAGGAAGCAATTCTAAGAAAACGACGCCCCTTCTCCCTTAGGTTTCATAATTCTCAGGGTTATGGATGATGGTTACAGGGTTGGGGGTGGAAGGAAATATTAAACTCAGTACTCCCAAAAAAAAAAAAAAAAAAAAAAGGAAAAGAAGAAATGGAATGGATACGTATAAGACATTATGGTAGATTATTGTGTATACTAGTAAACAAATTTAGTAAAATAGCAGCCTTAAATAATTTGCACTGTAATTTGCACTGTTATGGATTCTTATATGTTGATACAAATGTAAACTATTTTTATATTCCTGTTTAAGATAATTTGTATATTGATACAAATACAGAACTATACTTGGTATAATGTACACATATTTCTACTCTTATTTGAAATGTTTGTATATTGATACAAATGTAAATTTATATCTGTCATACTTTATGTATGTTCTACTTCTGTTTAGGATATTCGGTATATTGATATATATTTAAGATTATTGTCATATTGCATATCCCACTACATACTCCTACCTCTGTTATAAATATTGATATATATTTAAGATTATTGTCATATTGTATATCACACTATACACTCCTACCTCTGTTATAACATCTTGTGTATTGTCACAACTTTGAAGTCATCGTTCTTTACCATACACTTGCTTATAGACTGTCTACCTTGTTTACGTGAAGCCTTAGTCCTTAGGTTATTTCAGTAGATAAGACTTGTAGATTTATAGTCACCTATGCTTGTCATCTCTATAGTTACGTTAGTCAGGTTATACAGATTTACAGATACATAGGTCAGATGGACAGGTAATCTTCAAACACTTCATAGACCTAGAGAATATGGCATTTAAATAACTTAGAATTCTGTTGATGCGAGACACAATTGCTCCTGGCTGCACCAATTTGATCCCGAGAGAATGTTGGGCTTCTAGACATTTCCATTTGGAAGTTTGTCTTCTTAGCACAAAATGGCCTACTGGGCAAAGAACTGCCCTTGCCTCAACAGCTGACAGTACAAATGCAATGCTATCCTTTCTGGACAAGCGGGACACAAGGAAAGCGACCACTGTACTCTGCCAAGACAGGGTAAGATGGTCTTTCAGAATTCCTGCTTCTGAAAATGGTCTGTCAGATACTTTAGGCCTGTAGCCAATTTGAATGCACCAACAATGCTGAGAAACATTAGGTGATTGTCCAGGCTGCCAGCTGTCTCGATCTACTCTCGCAAGATTCCCGAAAGTTGCTTGCATCCATCTACCATTTCTCAGGTACCATTATATTCCTTCTCAGGTCTTTGATGGGATTGAAGACTAGCAGTTATAGTTACAACTTAGTAGATAGAACATATTAAGTATTAGATTCAGGTTCTTTAGGGTAGGACACCTTTTGGAATGATCTTTGTAACATGCCATTTATCTATGCTCTATACTTCTCTGGATTTTAATATGTGTTTCTTGCTTGATATTGTTTGCATTGGTTGTAGTTCCATCTTATCTAGGTCATTATCCCTCATTATTCCTGGACAATATTTGATAACCATTCCTTTGTATATAGTCTTGTATTAGGTTAGAACCTTCTTATTTAGACAAAAAGGGGGAGATGTAGTGGGTAGCCATTCCAGCTTTGTTCTGGAAGTTCCAACCCCCATTGAGACTTCGGCAACTGTCACGCCTACAAGGCGGGGCCAAGGGAGGCGCCTGGGGACCCGAGAGCCGGATCGGAACGCTCTTGGTTCCAGGACGCTGGATGGTGGAGGTAGACAGAGGAGAGCTCCAGAGAACACCGTTGGACTGCGATACACCTTCCCCAGACCCCGCGACCTACCTATCCCTTAATTTGTAAGTTACGCCATTAAATAAATCTCCTTTTAACTACGTGGAGTGGCCTAAATAATTTCCCCAACAGGTTATTCCCAGAAGCTTTGTGGTACAGTTGTGTTAGCATATCTTTTTTTTTTTTTAGGGCAGTGAAAATATGTGACTTGTTTTTTTTCTTTCTTTTTTTAAATTTTATTTTATAATTTAATTTAATTTTACATATCAGCCACGGATTCCCTTGTCCACCCCCTCCTGTCCCCTCCCCCGCCTTCCCCCCAGCCCACCCCCCATTTCCATCTCCTCCAGGGCAAAGACTCCCCTGGGTATTGAGTTCAAACTGGTAGATTCAGTTCAGGCCGGATGGAAACACATGAACTATGAACCAATAGCTGGTCCTCTGGGTAAGTGAGACAGTTGATTAGCTTGAACTGTTTGGGAGGCATCCAGACAGTGGGACTGGGACCTGTCCTTAATGCATGTACTGGCTGTTTGGAACCTGGGGCTTATGCAGGGACACTTAGCTCAGCCTGGGAGGGGACTGGACCTGCGCTAGCATATCTTAAAGGTACATCAGTGTAGATTTAAGGGATGTGGCTGCCTTGGTCTTTACTTTTCTCTTTTGGTAGCATACAGAATGCCTTTCTGTTCCTAAGAAGCTAGAATGTAGGGGTGAAAACTCTGTGTGGGCACCAACTCGACTTTTCCATGTAAAGATAGATTTCTTGAGGTGTCTATACTTTTTCTGATTCCATACACATTTCCGAATGTGTTTTTATATTTCTGTGAAAAACACAATTAAAATATTAATAGCTATTTCATTGAATATACAGATCTCTCTTTAAGTGCTATAGTCATTTAACACCACCATCCAATAAATTAAAATAAGATATCATGGATTATATTCCATTTGTTATTGATATTAAGATGGATACTTTCTTTTTATGAAATTCAGAATATAGTTTCTACATATTTCCTGTTCATGAGTTAAAAGATTATTAATTCTTACATATGTATATGTCAGGAGGATGAAAAATCTATGATATCCTCTGAATTCCAAATTCAACTCCTCAAGTATCTCTTTGACCTTTCCACTCTGATTCACCTCAGACATATCAAAGACAAATAGTACATATGAGTCTCTTGACTTTTCTTTCTCTGCCTAAATCTTCTCACCACCTACTTCCTTCTATTTCATTCTGTCACATACATATCTATTGTAGGACTTGGCATCCTCAAGACAATCAGAAAATACCTTATTTTCCATTTTGTTGAACTAACTAGTTGTGAAAAACAGAATGCACTCTCAAAGGTGGGTATTGTTAAGAGAGTTCAGATGAGGTTTATAAAAATATCAGGAAAGTTTAGGAAAACCACTGAGGCCTGGGTTAGCAAAAGCAGAAAAATAGTGTTATCCATGCCTGGGTGACACTGAGGAAATTCAGTTGCCAAAATACAGACAATAATCTATGTGAATAGGTCTGCCTTCTTAAGTAGCTACAACCAACTCATTATGGGTTACATGAATAAATGACAGAATGGAAAACAGGCTTTCATTTCCCTTATATCCTAATCTTCTGTTGCAAATACCACTGACTGAATACTGTAGCATACCAGAGAGCAGTAGAACCTAATGACACAGCCCACAGAAGGTAGGCTGTCAGAAAGCAAGGCAGTATTGATATAGTACAAAGGAAACTTGAATGGATGTATATAGCACTTGCAGCATATCCCTACAAGACCTTCGTGCAATTCTTCACACATTACTGATGAGCCCATGCACAAAGTGCATCTGTATACATGTTTCAGTCTCCATGGGTACTGTTTAAAGCAGGATCACAGTTTCAGAAGGTTAAAGTCTATGATAGCAGAGAGAAGGAACATCATCTGAGAGCTCATATATTGACTCATAATCACAAGAGAGAGGAGGGAGGAGGGGGAAATGGGGGAGGAGACATGGAGAGGAATAAGGAGAGGGAGAGGGAAGAGAGAGAGAAGGAGAGAAAGAGAGACTAGAAAACTGTGAAACTAAGGGAGTCTTTTGAAACATCAAAGTCTGCCTGCAGTGACATATCTCTGCCAAAACAGCCACAACCACTAATCCATTCCAAATAGTTCCACCAATTGAAAACAAAGTATTTAAAACTATGAGCCTAGTGGGGGTCATTCTCAGTCCAACCACTACATTTCTGGAATAAAATAAGTCTCATACATTTTTCTCACATGTTTCCATTCTAATACATAACCTATAAATATCTCTGTATGAAATTAAATGTCATTATCAGTCTATTATTTTTAATATAATGTCTTTAAAATTTATTACCTATCATTTTCTTTCAGAGGTGTTTTAAATTCCTGATGTCAAAAACTATATAATTTGCATATACCAATATCACAATCAAATGCTTAATATAGTTTAAAGTTAAGACTGGTTTATAACTTTTTGTTAGTTATTTAGTTTTTTAAAATAAAGATCAGGAATGAAAATTACTTCTATCTGAATTTCTTTTCAAAGACACAGGTAGTAAGGTTGACACCACTGAGAAGCTGAAGTCATCATCTATTTATAAATACGTTAAGCCAGACCTGGTCCTTTAAATCATGACCTAATTTCATACATTCTGAATATAGAACACTGCATCCACAGTGCCTACTAGAGCATATTTTGTTTCATAAAACCCCAGTACCAGGCATAAGAAATCATCTTTCAAGTTGCTAGTAAGTAGGGTTAAAGAGACTCTGAAAACAATCCTGGCTGTTGGAATTCACTTTGGTTTCTCCCTGGAAGTTGAAGGTAAGTTCCTGATGCTGAAGACACCATTCATTTTGGACACAGACTCAGAGGATTTGAGCTGGATCTGACCTGAAAACTTCCTTCTTGAAGATTAGATTTCCTAGTACCAGAAGGTATGATACAAACTGCTGAGGGAGAAAGGCAATCAATAATTCCACCAAGCATGGTATAGTAACTCTAAGGGTGCAATACTGTCACTCATGTCTTGGCAGTAACAAACAGCTATATAAAATAATGTATAGCTCATTCACTAGAAGGGGATTCATGTCTAGTACTAGAAATTTAGGTAACTAATAAAAATCATGAATCTTAGAGGAGAACCTAGTACTGTACCTTCCAAACTGCACTTTAAATACTAAGCCTTATACCCAGAGTATGGGCCACTAACAACTCCACAGAGTAGTATGATTAGTCTTTTCCAGGAATGAGTCCTAATTAGTTAACAATACCACATAGACAGCTTGCAAATCATATACATAAAAGCAACACTAAACAGACTTAGCAATTACATATATATGTATTTATGTGTGTAACATATATATGTTCTGTATATATATATACACACACACACATGCATATATATGTAAGAATAATGAATACAGAAAAATAGGCTTGTATGTACATGATATCAGGGCTCACCACTTTGTCTTGAATAACCAATTGGGGCCTCATCTCTAAGAGAGGATAATTCTCTGTCTCTCTGTGGTCATTAGTTACCTGTAGTTCTTTATTTTAGGCGTATGACCTCATGTGACTTACCCCCTCCATGTTGAATATCTTTTGATATTATTATTATTATTTTGTCTTATATAGGCAGCCATATTATTGAGGTATCATAAGTCTACTTCTCTGTCATTTCTAGGAGACATAATCTCATAGCAGACTTCATAATATTCTGGATTTTACAATCTTTCTGCCCCCTTTTTCACTGAAATGTTCCCTGAGCTTTTGGAGCACGAGTTGTGTTATAAATGTATCGGTTTGGGCTGGGTTCCGCACAGTCTGATGATTTCTGAATTATGAGCTGTTGTGGTTTTCTGTGATTGTCTACCAATTTGTTGAAAAGAGAACCTTCTTTGATGAGGGTCGAGAGCTATGCCTGCCTGTGAACATAAAGATAAGTTTTAGAATGTAGATATGAATTATAATCTAGTAAGGATTTCTTCGGAGTCCTATGACTTCACTAGCCCAGGGTGGTCTGGTAGTTGGTTAGGTTTCCAGTAGCAGGTAACTGCAATTAGACAGTTGTTGGTTATAACCAAGATATGAGCTCCACTATTGCACACAAGTCAAGCTAAAGAGATTCATGAGGTAGTATTTTTATTTTATGCATTCCTATTTATATGTAAGTGTAAAAATAAAAAAGGGGCCATCAATTTGAGAGGGAGTGAATGAGGACATTGGAAAGGTCAAAGGGATGGAATATGGTAGGTATTGAAATGAGGACAGGAAAGGTGGAAAATAATGTAATTACACCTTAATTAAAATTTTAAATATTTTTAAAGAAAATGAGACCATGAATTTGAAAGGATGTAAGGAATGAGAAAACACGAGGGAGGCTGGAGGGAGGAGAAGGGAGAAATGATGTTGTTATAATGTAACTTTTAAAACTTGCAAAGAAAAATAACTAGAAGTCTCAGTATCATTTCACTATCATGTGTACTATGTTAATCCAAGTCATATAAACCAGTGCTCTTTTCCAGACCTTATTCATTACCCAGGTTAAGGCCAGAGTACAGAAATCTTGAATTCTTTCAAAGATGATCCACCTCTCAAGCTGATTCTGTCTGTTAATGATCATCTCGATCTCTAGAATTCCATGTTATTTATTCCATGCTTCCAAGATACCTTTCAGTGAGTCAACTTTTGACTTTCTTAGGCAACTTGGACCAGGTAAGTTGTAACTACATACAGTTACTTAGAGATTTTCTACATGAAATGACGTGAGACCTGCTCAGTGTCTGCGGCTTCTTTCAATTGCAATTGAACACTAACTATTATGAGGCAGAGTAGGACCACCTGTTAATTACTTTCATTTACTTAATCCAAGATGAGAAAAACTGTACTGAATAAATACTGATCCCCTGTCTAATTGTTCCAATAGTAAGTTTAGATTATATGAATTTTGTTTTTGTTCATGATTAATTTTTTTCTATTCTTTTATGTTATAATTATCTTCTGTCTGTATGTGTATTTGAATTTTGAACTCATATAAACATTGATATATGGTTAACTACCAACTTTACATCCATTTTTAAGTATGCAATGGAAACTCTGAAACAATTATTCATTCAGGTAATGGAATAGAAGGAATCAAAATGTTAAAAATAACAAAAGAGGATGAACTTACTTAAAATATGGGCTAATATTCACTGTGCATTTTTTCTTTGCAAGTACTTTCTGAGGAGTTTAAGCAAATGTGTTTAATCTTTAGAAAAATTTCACTGGTAGCTATCATCCCTAGATATACTCTGAAATTTAAAACTGAGTAAACTGAGATGCAAAGCATCTTAGCTAAAGCTGTAAATGTATAAGAGTATCTGTTAATAAAAAAATATAGTATTACTATAATGATGTACAAAATTTACATTTTTCCTTTGCCACATTTATATAAATGTACTCAATAAATGTTTTTGTTTGCATGAAGAAAAATAAAGTTATTTGCATAAAAATAGATCAAGGAATGTAAACAAAGATTGTTAGAAAAAATGGAACTACTTTTAGGATGATTATTTATTAGAAGGTGTTGAAACATCCTATGTAATTTATTGACCTGATGTCATATGTTCAAATATATGAAACATGCTGGTGTTTGTCATTGCTCAGCATAATATCCAATTAAAACTGTTAATTTAAACCAGATGTTTTATGATTATTAAGGTCTGGTGGTAACCTGAATAAGAACAGGGGAAAACACAATATTTTTCCAGATTGTTAATTGTTTATAAATATTCTACCTCAGTAATGACCTGAATATAAAAACAGCAATTACAAAAACTATTTTGAATAAATTGTGCTATTGTCACATGATAACTACCCAACTCTTTTTAAAGAATGCATACCACAATCAAAATGCAATTATCTTTGGAATATAATTCAGAATAAGAAATGCAATTTTAGAAAACATACACAGCTTAATTACATTTATGTAAATCAAATGACACTAAGCTAGGAGCAATGATACATGTCTGAAATCCCATCATCCAGTGGGCAGAGGCAGGAGAATAAGATGTCAAAATGTTATATTAGGAGTATAAGAAGCTGTTTAAAAGTGTACTATGGACACATACTGAATTTGTATTCATCAAAGTAAGAAAACATATCCTTATAGTAGCAAAACTTGGAGGTTATTTTCTGTAATTTTCCTTAAAATCAAACTAATGCAACTAAACATATGAAAGCATTTCTTTACGTAAAAGCATTTTGTTGTTAATTGTCTAAAATCAAATTTGCCTAAAAGAAAAAACAAAACATCAAATGAGAAGGGCTGGAGGGGGGAGAGGGAAGGGATAGATGATATAATCATTTAATTTCAAAAAATTAAAAAATGAGTATTGCAATGACACCCTGTACTCATGAATTTCTTATACTAACCATCCCTTGTTTCCTCACAACTTACAATCTAGTGTGTTTCTTGATTGCTATGTTTGACATTTCACATAAATAATATCAAATAACAGAAGTCTTGGAGGAAGGTGTGTTGCTTCTTCCACATAGCAGACGGTTGTCCAGGCTCATCCAGGATGTAGCCGAAAGGAAATCATAGCCCATCACATGGGCAGCCATAATATCCTTATCCACTCAGACATCTGGAGTATGTCTACTTTACCTATTATTAGTAATGTTTGTTTCCACATGGAGACAGTCATGTAGAAGTGTCTTGTGCACATATTCTTTTGGTGTTCAGGTGTATATACATAAGAATATAGTTGTTAAGATCAATGGTAAGTATATTTCAACATCTTGGGGAGTTGATAACTAGTGTCCAAGGCATCATTTTACATGTTACCCTGGAATAAATGAAGGTTTCAATTCCTATGTGACAATACTTGTTGTCTATCACTGTAGTTATATTAAAGTAGGATTAAGTAGTATTTCATTGAAATACTGATTTGCTTGTCTTTAAGGACATTTTTCCCATTTGTTTATGTGTTTTGAACAAATGTCTGTTCTGATTATTATTCTTTCTAAAACATTTTTCCATTTATGTATTGGCAATCTCTAGCCCTAATGGGGACTATGGGGGTCTGGCCCCTCAATAACCCCCTCCCACAGTCTGGGAAGAATCTACAACCAGCTGATAATTTAATCTTTGATGAAAAGAAATGAATCTATGTACACGAGACTCCTTAGTCCATACATTTTATTATTCTGTGTCAGTTCTCTCTCTACACAGCTTCTACTCTGCTCTCCTGCCTAGCTCCTTTCTTGCCTGATTTGTCTCTACCTTTATCTCTTGTTGTCTCCAAGTTCTATCTTAATGCTCTCATCTTGGTTCTCACATCTAGTACTTTCCCATCTGGGTCTTCCTCATCTTCTATCCTGACCTCCAATTCTCTGGTCAAAAATCCTCTTCATCGGAAATCGTCAATGTCCTCTCTTCCTTCTCCCTATATCTCAGTTTCCCTCAGTCTCTGAGGTGTTCAGTTGTAAACCCAAGCCATAGTGATCCTCTGATAGAGCAAGGTCAATAGGCTTGAATTCTTATGGGGTCATAAAAGCAGGTAAGAATTTTTCCCAGGCAGTGGCTCTCAAGCTTTCTTTTAAAACCCAAATGAGTACTAATGATCGGTTTGTGAAGAAGGGAATTTATGTGCCCAATTTACATTCCTAGAAGTGGTTAGGTAAGAAATTAGGAGTCTATTGGTAAGGCTGTAAGGAAGGAGGGTCTCACCCTAAATAGCACAAGAAATAAAGCTGTTCTCCTGACCTAGGAGACAGGTGTTGTTTCATTTGGCCTTGGATAAACTTGATAGTATTTTAGATAAATACACTGTTAGGAGTTCCAGGAAGCACACATAGCACTACAAGGAAATCACTGTAGGAACCAGCTAATATATATACAAAAGCTAAAATATCACCAAGACTTCTTAAGCCATGGCTTGACCTTTGTAGAAGTCCTTGACTTTTCCAAGTAGTAGCTTTTGTGATAGTAGCTGAATTCCATTACATTTTCCTGTGGCTTGTAGCATAGCCCATTTTTCATATGTACACAGGATAACATTTGTCTAGTTATTTTTTGCTGCTGTGGCAAAATACCCTGGCAAACCCAACTTGAGGAAGGGAATGTTTGAGTTTGACTCATAACTCAAGGTATAGTCATAGTGGAAGTCAAGGCAGTGGGGACTTTCAGCAGCGTGTCTGTAGTCAGAAGAAGTCAGTAATGGCTATCTGTGTTCAGCTCATTTTCTCCATTAATACAGTGCAGGATTATAGTCCAGTGATTGGTGTCCCTCACAGTGGGCAGGACTTCCCACCTCAATTACCTAATCAGATAATCAAGATAACACTGGGCAAGATGGCTGATAAGTAAAAGCACCTGCCGTACCACTGTGATGACCTAAGTTCAACCATAGTGACATGACAGAATTGACTCCCAGAATTTGTTCCTTGAGCTCTACGTATACTCCATGATATGTGTAGGCCCCAGTATGTCACGCATAAAAAGTATCACACAAATAAATTAATAATAATAATAATTAATAATAATAATAATAATGATGATGATGATATAGTCCTCCCAAGCACATACAACTTTTATCACCTCTGTTCATTCTAGATCTCATCAAGTTGCACAGAGGTTCATCTCCAAGGTGATTCTAGATTTTATGAAGTTGACAAGTCAAGTTATTCATATTGACATCCAAAAGAGAGTTCAGTCTCTGTCTATTTCTTTTTCATCTATGAAAATGAAAATAAAATCAGTCACCAGCCAGTTGGATCCATTGTTTCTACCTGTTGTGAAACAGTATGTCATGTCTGGAAGCATGATGGACGAAAGATGATCACCTCATAGAGAAAGGAGATAAGAGGAAAGGATCAGGGACAAAACACCGTATAAAATCATGTTCCTAGTAACCCAGTTCTTATAGCAAGAAGGCTAGTCCTAAAGTCCCTAATGTAGTGCCGCTATCCGAAGGCCAAGAGTTCAACACAAGCATATATGGGACATTTCATATTCCAACCATAACAAATTTTACCATTTATATTCTCCTCTATTGATTTTTCAGTTGTTCTGTGTTACATTTTCATTCTCTTTAGTTTTCTGTTTCTTAATTGTTTATGTAGTATTTGCACATGTTCATATGGGTGTTTTTACACCTGAGGGTGTATAGGCCAGAATTCAACATTAGGTGTCTTCCATCTATCGTTCTCTACCTCATTTTATGAGACAGTGTCTCTCACTAAATCTGGACCCCACCAATAGATTGTAATGTCTGGCCAAGGAGTTCTAGAGATCCACTTATCTCTACTTCACCTTCTCCTCAATCCAGTGCTGGAGTTACAGATGGGATTTCTAGCACATGACTAGTATGGGTCATACTAAGGTCATTAGGTGCTCCCCAAAGTCCTTTATTAACATAGCTATCTCCTCAGCCCCTTTTTGAGTTATTAATTTTTTTTTTTTAGTTTTTCAACACAGGGTTTCTCTGTGTGTAGTCCTGGGTGTCCTGGAACTTGCTCTGTAGACCAGGCTGGCCTCAAACTCACAGAGATCTGTGTGCCTCAGCTGGGGAGCCTGCATGGGACTGAACTAGGCCCTCTGAATGGGGATGAAAGTTGTGTGGCTTGATGTGTTTGTGGGTCCCCTGGCAATGGGACCAGGTCTCTCCACTCTTATAGTGGCACAACAAATTATTCTTCTGTTTGTATAGTTTTATCTCTTCTATAATGTCATATAGTTGGGATCATACTATTGATAGGCTCCTTTCAGGTAGTAAAATCCAGTTACAGTGTCTTTACAAGAATTGGTAGCTCTTTCCTTTCAGGTTTCATCTTTATTGACACCATCTTCTTTATCCTTCATCCTAAGATATATGTACTTTAAACCCTCATCAATTTTAGAAGTAAACCAAGAAATCACAGAAAATTCCCCTGACCTTAGAGATCATTCTCTTCCCATTTTCTTAATAATCCAACTTCTTGAATGGTTTACAGCCAGTTTCTGTTTTCTCACCTTCAGTTTGCTTTCACTCACACAGTGAAATCAAGCTTCCATTCTCATGTATCCATAAACGTCCTTTCCTACTGAGATAACAAAGAAACATTTTTCCTTTGACATGTATAAAAGTAAAATACCCATTTTGTTCTATATTTTCCTTCCCAGTTTAACTTACTAACAAACCTTCTTTTCATTTCATTCAGTAAAGTGACAGAGAGGCAGACACCACTATAGACAGGGTCCTTTATTGATCCCATTTATAACTACATCTTTTATAGTAGTATAAACTCCAAATAGCTTGTGCTTTGCATGTCACATTTTTGTTTTGTTTTGTTTTGTTTTGTTTTTGAGACAGGGTTTTGCTGTGTAGTTTTGGTGCCTGTCCTGGATCTCGCTCTGTAGACCATACTGGCCTCAGACTCACAGAGATCCACCTGGCTCTGCCTCCCAAGTGCTGGGTTTAAAGGTGTGAGCCACTGCCGCCTGGCTGCATGACACACTTTTAACTAAAAGAAGTGAACATATAAATCATGTCATTGTTTTTTCATCTATTCAAAATAAGAACATGAGTCCTAAATGCACAAGTTTTGAAGTTTTGGCTCAGAAAATGTATAGATTAAGAAATTTGTCACTTATATAGTCTCATTTTGATCAAGATCTCTGTATTTGCATAAGCAAGATTTTAAAAAGATTTATTTATTTTTATTTATGTGTATGGGTGTTTTGCCTGAATGTATGTCAATGCACCCCTTGTGTGCATTGCTCACAGAGACTAGGAGAGGCCACTGAATCTTTTGGAACTTGAGTTATGGATGCCTGTGAGCCACTACGTGTGTGCTAGTGGTCAACATTGGTCCAAGAATATTCACTGCTCTTCATCAATGAGTCATTCCACCAGCTACAAATACACACTTTTGAACAAAGTATTTCTGATGTCTTTCTAAAAACCTTCTAAAGCATGTAGTGGAGAGTATAACAGTTATATGTATATACACGATCTTTCTAGGCTTTATCTGAATCCATATTCTCTTGATATTTATTAGAATGTTCTATTGCTAGGCACTGTGCACATGGTAAAGACTCAGTGGTGGTACTATTTTAATAAAATGTCCCCTGCCCTAATGTAGTTTGCCATCTAGAAAGCAAGGAAACTGTGTAAACAACTGTATTTGTGTGTGTGTGTGTGTATGTGTATGTGTATTCATATACACGCAATAATATCTTTTCAAAGACTAGAAGATATTTTCCTTAGTTTTGAATGATTTTATCCATTTATTTTATAACCTATGGATAATAGGAAGTAATATAATAATCTTCTATGTGTTCTTTATCTTTTTGGTACAAGCTTCTAACTACATTAGTAATTGTGAGTCAATACATTTTTAATGGAGAACTTGGTAAATCATTTGAAAAACTCAGTGCTAAAATTCATTGAAAATGAAAAATGACAGTAAATATAAAGTATTGTTTCCAAATAAGGATATCAACAGTAACACTTACGTTAATTTTATTAGAAGGAGTAAATAAAGATGAGTAAACAATGACTACTGCCCTCGAGGTACTTGCATTAAAAATAAGGCTATCCAATTACCACAAATAGAAATGAATGCAGCTGCAAGTTGCATGTATTAAAAATAATGGTTTAAATAATGTGTTTGATGCTACTTATATTGCTTTACTCTCTTTACTTTATGTACATGAATTGCTTGCAGTCATAAAGCAATATGGAAGGATTGCATAAGCACTGCATAGACTCCTCCAGCTTTTAAAAGGCTTGCTTTATTTGGTCACTTAGCTTTTTTATGGACTTTATGCAGAACTTTGTATGCTCAGTTATTCAATTGTCAATTTATTTATCTAACATTTATGTGTACAATACAAATATTATGCTAACATGGTATCTAGGCATTCAATTGCAGTGCAGCAGTAATTCACAAACAGGAAAAATGAAACACGATTATTCTGAATGAGAGTGGTCACAGAAATAGGAAACTGTACAACACAACCCTGGGAGACTAGAAACATGAATCTTGGGAGAGATAAACATAAGAAAATGTCTTTAAAAACAAAGAAATAAACTCAAAATCCATTTCTACTAAGTAGAAAGTCTAGGAATGGAGTCAGAGTTTTAGTTTAGTATCAGTTCATACTGGCTATATGTGGCTTGTACAATCCCTCCTCCCTCCCTTCCACAGGATTCCCTGAACTGGGCCTAATGTTTGGCTGTGGGTCTCTGCATCTGTTTTCATCACTTCCTGGGTGAAGCCTCTCTGAAGATGACTGGGCTAGGCACCAATCTATGAGAATAGCAGAATATCATTAGAAATCATTTCATTGAATTTTTTTTTTTTTTTGTGTGTGTGTGTGTGTGTGCAAGTTGTGTTTGGTTCTATCGTAGGTCTCTGGGTTATCCTGCCTCTGAGTCCTGGGCCTCACTGCAATGCCAGGGATTAGTTCCCTCTAATGATATGGAATCTCATGCTGGACTAGTTATTGGTTGGCCACTCCCACCATTTCTGTGCCACTCTTACCCCAGTTCATCTTGTGAGCAGGACAAATTGCAGGCTGAAGTATTTGTGGCTGGGTTGGTGTCCTAATCTCTTCACTGGAAGTCTTTCCCATTTACAAGAGATGGCTTATTCAGGCTCTGTATTCCCCATCACTAGTTGTCACTCCCAGTACTCTAGCTCTCCATCCTCCCCCAGCCTGATCACTCCTGTTCCCATTCCCACCTTACATTCAGAACCCTCCTCCCATCTACTTGCAATGTCTATTCTATTTGCCCTTCACAGTGAAATTCATGCTCCCTACTTGATCCCTCTTTGTTACCTAGACTCTCTGGGTCCATGCATTGTATCATGGTTTTCCTTTACTTCTTGGCTAAGTTCTATTTATACGTGAGTACATGTCATATTTGTCTGAGTCTGGGTTATTTCATGCAGCATGATCTTTTCAAGGTCCATCTAGTTACACTTCCCAGTAAATTTCATGATGTCATTGTTTTTAACAACTGAGTAATACTCCATTGTGTAAATGTACTACATTTTCTTTATTCATTATTCAGTTGAGGGATATCTAGGTTGTTACCAGTTTCTGGTTATTATGAATAAAGCTGCTATGAACATAGTATGCAAGTGTCCTTGTATGGTAGAGCATCCATTGGGTATATGCCCAGGAGTGGTATAGCTGGGTCTTTTCTTGAAAATCAGCACACTGTCAGATGTGGGGCTGGTGAGGATCCTTTCCCATTCTGTAGCCTGCCATTTTGTCCTTTTGATAGTGTTCATTGCCCCTTCCAGAAGCTTTTCATTTTCACGAGGTCCGGTTGATTGATTATTGATCTTAGTGCCTGCATTATTGGTGGCTATTGAGGAAGTTGTCTCCTGTGCCAGTGCATTCAAGGTTATTCCCCACTTTCTCTTCTATCATGTTTAGTGTATCTGGTTTTATGTTGAGGTCTTTGATGCACTTGGACTTCACTTTCATGCACGGTGATAGATGTGGATCTTTTTGCATTCTTCTACGTGCTGACATCCAATTAGATCATCACAATTTATTGAAGATGCTTTCTCTCTCCCATTGTATAATTTTGGCTTCTTTGTTTACAATAGTGTCTAGATGTGGATTTACTTCTAGATCTTTGATTCGATTCCATTGATCCACCTGTCTATATTTATGCCGATACCATGTGGTTTTTATTACTATTGCTCTGTAGTACAGCTTGAAATCAGGGATGATGATACTTCTCATATTTCTATTATTGAACATGATTGTTTTAGCTATCCTGTTATTTTTTGTTTTTGTTTTTCCATATGAAATTGAGTACTATTCTTTCAAGGACTATAAATAATTTTGTTGGAATTTTGAGGAAATTGCAATGAATATGTACATTGCTTTTGGTAAGATGGCCATTTTTACTATGTTTATCCTACCTATCCATGGGCACAGGAGACCTTTCCATCTTTTGATAGCTTTTCCAATTTCTTTCTCCAAAGACTTGAAGTTCTTGTCATACAGATATGTCACTTGCTTGGTTAGAGTTACACCACTATATCTTATGTTATTTGTGTCTATTGTGAAGGGTGTTGTTTGCCTGATTTCTTTTTCAGCCCTGTCTATCCTTTGTGTATAAGAGGATCACTGATTTTTTTAGTTAATTTTGTATCAAGTTAACTTGATGGAGGTGTTTATCATCTGTAGGAGTTCCCTGGTAAATTTTTTTTTGGGGGGTCACTTATGTATCCTATCATATTATCTGTAAATAGTTATTCTTTTATTTCTTCCTTTCCAATTTGTATCCCCTTTATCTCTATAAGTTGTCTTATAGCTCTAGTTAAAACTTCAAGTATTATATTGAATAAATATGGGGAAAGTGGAGTCTTGTCCCTGATTTTAGTGGAATTGCTTTAAGTTTCTCTCCACTTAATTTGATTTTGGCTGTTGTTTGTTGTATACTGCCTTTACTTTTTTCAGGTAAGTTCCTTGTATCCCTCATCTCTCCAAGACTTTTATCATAAACAGGTGTTGGATGTTGTCAAAGGCTTTATTTCAGCATTTAATGTGATGACCATGCGCTTTTTTTTTCTTTCACTTTGTTTAAATGGAGGATTGCATTGACAGATTTTTCTATGTTGAACCACCCCTGCATGTCTGGATTGAGGCCCACTTGATCTTTGGATGATATTTTTGATGTGTTCTTGGATTATGTTTGCCAATATTTTATTGAGTAATTTTGCATCAACTGTCATGAGAGAAATTTGTTTGTAAATTCTCTTTCTTTGTTGAGTCTTTGTGTGGTTTGAGTATCAGAGTGATTATGATCTTTTTTTTTTTGTTTTTGTTTTTTTTGTTTTTTTTGTTTTTTTGTTTTTCGAGACAGGGTTTCTCTGTGTAGCTTTGTGCCTTTCCTGGGACTCAACTTGGTAGTCCAGGCTGGCCTCGAACTCACAGAGATCCGCCTAGCTCTGCCTCCCAGATGCTGGGATTAAAGGCGTGCGCCACCACCGCCCGGCGTGATTATGATCTTGTAAAAATAATTTGGAAATGTTCCTTTTGTTTCCTTTTGGTGGAATAATTTTAGAAGTATTAGCTTTTCTTTGAAAATCTGACATATTTTTGTGGTAAAAACATCTAGCCCTAGGTTTTTTTTTTTTTTTTTTTTTTTTTTTTTTGGTGTGGGAAACTTTCAATGACTGTTTCTATTTCTTTATGGTTACAGGACAATTTAAATAGTTTTATCTAAATTTGCTTTAAATTTAGTAAGTGGTATCTATGCAGAAAATTTCCCATTTCTTTTAGATTTTCCAATTTTATGGAGTATAGGCTTTTGAAGTATGACCTAATGATTCTTTCGATTTCCTGTTGTTATGTCTCCTTTTTCATTCCCGACTTTGTTTATGTAAATATTCTCCCTCTTCCTTTTAATCACTTTGGATAAGGATTTGTCTATCTATTTGATTTTCTCAAAGAACCAACTCTTTGTTTCGGTGACGCTTTGTATTGTTCTTTTTGTTTCTCTTTTATTTCTTCCTACCCTCAATTTGATTATTTACTGCCTTTTACTCTTTTTGGGTGTTTCCTTCTTTTTGTTCTAGAACTTTCAGGTGTGATGTTAAGTAGTTAGGATAAAATCTCACCAAATGCTTTAAAAAAGGAATTAGTGTGATGAACATTCCTTGTAGAACCACTTTCCTTGTGTCTCATATGTTTGGGTATGTTTGCATTCATTTTCATTGAACTCTTGGAAGTCTTTAATTTCTTTCTAATTTTTTCCTTGACTCAGGGGTAATTCATTAGAGAATTGTTCAGTTTTCATGAGTTTGTAGGCTTTCTGTTGTTTCTGTTGATGGAATCCAGCTTTAATCCATGGTGGTCTGATAGGATGCAGTGGGTTATTTCTAAATTTCTTGTATCTGCTAAGACTTGCTTTATGATCTGAGTGAATGGTCAGTTTGGAGACGATTCTGTGAGGTGCTGAGAAGAAGGTATATTCTTTTGTGTTTGGGTGACGTGTTCTATAGATATCAGTTAGGTCCATTTGATTCATAACGTGTGTTAGTTCCATCATTTCTCTGTTTAGTTTCTTTCTACATGACCTGTCCATTGGTGAGATTGGGGTGTTGAAGTCTCCCACTATTAATGTGTTGGGTTCAATATGTGATTTAAGCTTTAGTAATGTTTCTTTTACAAATGTGCTTTTGAGGCATAAAAGTTAAGAAGTGAGACTTCATCTTCGTGGATTTTTATTTTGATGAGTATGAAACATCCTTCTCCTTCACTTTTGATTTATTTTGGTCTGAAGTCTAGATATTTTGTTAGATATTAGGATAGCTACACCAGCTTGTTTTTCTTGTATATCTGATTGGAAAATAATTTTCCAACCCTTTACTCTGAAGTAATTTCTCTCTTTGATGTCAAGGTGTGTTTCTTGTATGCAGCAGAAGCATGAGTCCTGTTTTTGTACCCATTCTGTTAGCCTGTGTCTTTTTATTGGGGAACTGAGTCCATTAATATTCAGAGATATAACTGATCAATGATTGTTAATTCATGTTAACTTGTTGATGTTTTGTTGTTGGTTGTTGTTGTTATGTGTGTTCATCTTCTTTGAATTTTGCTGGTGTAAGATTATCTATTTATTGCCTTGTTTAAGTGGGTGTATATAACCCTCTTGGGGAATTTTCCTTCTAGTACCTTCTGTAGGGCTAGCTTTGGGGATAAATATTTTTTTAAATTAGACTTTATCATATAATATATTGTTTTCTCCCTCTATGGTGATTCAAAGTTTCACTGGGTATATTAGTCTGGATTGGCATCTGTGGTCTCCTAGAGTCTGAAAGACATCTGTCCCAGCCCTTCTGGATTTTAGAGTTTACATTGAGAAGTAAGGTATAATTCTAATAGACCTGCCTTCATATGTTACTTGGTATTTTTTTCTTTGCAGGTTTTAATATTTTTCTTTGTTCTGTATGTTTAGTGTTTTGGTTATTATGTGATGTGGGGACAATTTTTTTTTGGATCCAATCTATTTGGTGTTCTGTAAGCTTCTTGTACTTTTATAGGCATGTCCATCTTTAGTTAGTGAAATTTTCTTCTGTGGTTTTGTTAAATATATTTTGTGGGTTTTTGAGTTGAGATTCTTCTCCTTCTTCTATTGCTGTTATTCTTAGGTTTGATCTTTTCATGGTGTTCCCCAGATTTCCTAGATGCTTTGTGCTTAAGAATTTTTTTTTTTAGATTTAACATTTTCTTTAAGAGATAAACGTATTTCTTCTATTGTATCTTCAATGCTCTTCCATCTCTTGCATTCTGTCATTGATGTTTGCATCTGTAGTTCTTGTTTGCTTACCTAGATTGCCCATTTCCAGAATTTCCTCAGTTTGTGGTTTTTTTTTTTTTTTTTTATTATTGCTTCTGTTTTGGTTTTCAGACTTTGAACAGTTTCCTTCATCTGTTTGTTTTTTCTTTGCTTTCTTGACATCCTTTAAGGGATTTATTTATTTTCTCCAATTTTTGGTTGTTTTTCCCTAAATTTCTTTAAGGGAGTTTTTAATTTCCTATTTAAGGATCTCTATCATCTTTATAAAGTTGGTTTTAAGTTCATTTTCTTGTGTTTCACCTATGTTGGAATATTCAGGTCTTGCTATCAAAGGCTAGCTGAGCTCTTGTGGTGCCACAGTGCACTGGCTAGTTTTGGTTGTATTTGTACACTGGCCGTTAGGCATCTGTGTTTGGGATGATTAGGTCTAGGTCCTGAATTCTTAGTTTTTATTTGTTGGATGGTAATTTTGTTCCTTGGTTTTTCTTTCCTTTCTGGTCTTCTAGTCTTTGTGGCCTGGATTTCTGGCAACCAGCATGAGCTCTGATCTAGTAGGGAGTCTTTGTCCAAGGTGAGGGCTGGCCTTCTGGTAGCTAGCTTGGCCTTTGGTACATCAGGAGAGTCTCTGTTTATCTGACTGGTGTGGCCTGCACCTGAGCAATGAGAGTCCATTCTGGTAGGGGCAGGGTTTCTTAAAGAATAGTTTTTCTTCTTTTTATTTTTCTATTATATTTTCCTGTTGTTTATTGGAATGTGTTTTATTGTATTTAAGTGGTTAAAATGCAAATGTATTGAATTGTAAAAAAATTATATTAGTTTTGTGTTCAGTAACTCAAGAGCATATTAATTTTCTACTCATCCATTCTATAAGTTGCTATGAATTAGAAATATCTTAGGAAGTATGGACAGAAGATAAACCAGAATAGAATAAAACTGTAAAAAGAATTTGAATGTGTTACTTTAGCTCATGAGGGCAGTAGAATGCCTATGTAGCTTTTAAAGGTAATATATAAAGGCAGCAGCATGGTAAGATGTGGGATGCTGTGGTGCTGGTAGGTGCCATTTCTACTAGAGGACTGTTCAGTATAAGAAATATCTGCAAAAGTTGAATTTCATTTTGATAGGAAAGCAAAAAATAGATACTTTATTATATTCAATAACCCAGACAATCTCAAAAAAAGTGTAGATGTGCAAATATGACTTGTAATGTGAACATATCCGAAAATTTGTTCATTGACTCCCTAGGCCATTGAAAGAAAAGGTCATAAGTCAGACAGATATTCTTTTAAGTGACATTTTGTTTGAAAATTAGTTATTTTTATGTATGAATGTTTTGCCTGCATGCACCGATGAGTACTATATGTGTGTGGTGCAAGCAGAAATAAGAAAGGACAATGGATGCCCTGACACTGGGTTTAAAGATAGTTATGAGCTGCTACATGGCCACTGGAAATTGAACTAGGGCTTTTGTAAGAGCTCTTAACCTCAGAGTCAATTTTCCAGTCCCCCAATATAACATTTTAATAGCATAAGACAGATAACATATATCAGCAATAGATAAGATTACATTTTAAAATACACAGGATAAGGTAATGGCATGCAGAGATCAGAGGAGTTGCCTTTCTGTTTATTTCCCAGCATATTGCTTCTCAGTGTTTAGGCTTTGACCCAGTATATTTTCCAGAAAAATACTGTATAATTGAAAATAAAAGATCTTCTGACACAGTTTTGTTGAAGTTCTTCAAAGGCAATTAAGCAACAATTCAGATATAATATGTCTGTAGCATCTCATTGAAACAACAGTAGTGGAAGCGGTGTCCTGACAATACACACAGACACACAGCACAGCAGGAGAAATCAGTGTGCTGATAGTACACACCAACACACAGCGCAGCAGGAGAAATCAGTGTGCTGAGAGTACACACAGACACACAGCGCAGCAGGAGAAATCAGTGTGCTGAGAGTACACACAGACACACAGCGCAGCAGCAGGAGAAATCGGTGTGCTGAGAGTACACACAGACACACCGCACAGTAGAAGGAACCAAGAGCGGAGCACTAGGCAAACATGGCTTGTTTCTCACAGTGATCCAGAGGCAAGACATTGAAAAAGGAAGTTACTCTCAGGAGTGCTGAGTTATTGTTTATCATTGGTATGAGGAAGGAAGAAGGAACCTCCCTTGATTATTATACCTTCAAAGACATCAGTTCAAAAGAAATCCTAGGACTATATGCAAAATAGAATAGCATACAAATTTTGGAAGACAATAAAGAAGAATATGATCATAACACAAGGTTTGGCAAAGAGTTCTTAGGCGTGGCAAAAACAAACAAAGAAACACATAGGCATAATTGAAAACAATTTAAAAAACACAATTGAACTTCATTAAAACATAAAAAACTATATCAGAACTAATCAAACAGAGTATGAAGAGATTAGGTAAAGACTAGAAGAAAATATATGCAAACTACATATCACAAAAATGACTTGTATCCAGGATACATGTGTGTGTGTGTGTGTGTGTGTGTGTGTGTGTGTGTGTGTGTGTGTATTTTAAAATTCTCAAAACATTGAAAAAGCAAAGGAGTCAATTAAAATTAGGCAAAGACTTAAGCAGATATTTTTTTATAGGAAGCTCTGTGAGTCAAAAACAAGCACATGAAAATACGCTCAACAACATTAATTATTAGGAAAATCTCACTCAGAACCATAATGAGATGCTACTACATTTTTACTAGAAGAGCAAAAAATAAATTAAAATTGGAAGTGGCTAAAAATATAGCTAAGGACATTGGCTACAAGGCTGTGAAACAATTCAAACTCACACACGGTTAGTAAGAATTCAAAGACAACAGCAAGAACATCCAAAGCAAGCATCCATCGCTTTCCAGACCACTTGCAAAACTTTCCTGTTTCATGTGTAACTTTAACTTTTAATGTAACAGGCACAGTTCCCAAAAGAGATTACAGTTTCTGATGGGAGGGAACATGATTTACAACTCTTCTCTTTTACCCAGAGGTTTATTCCTCGAACCCTGGGGTCAATCAAAAAGTAATGCTGTGCAATATAATTGTAAATTTTTTATGCGATTTAAATTGGTTATAATTAACTTCTCTTTAAGCTAAATAAGTCATGCTTAAGTGAAAATTAAGTAAAAATCTACAGGCATCCAGAACAGGTTGAACTGGCCTACCCAATAGCTCCTTTTATGGATATTAAAATGCATAACTTGAACACCATAATCTTTGCTAGAACTTTATATCTGAAATATTCAGGGCAGAATAAGAATGGCTTCAGTATCAGTCAAGTAGATGATTGATTAGGTTGCTTAATTCACAAGGTATCATATCACTTGGGGCAGCAAAGAAAATGCTGTACTGATTATTTTTGTCACTTCAAGCTCAATGGATTCATGGGGAGGCCTCCAGGGAAGAACCACCCAGATGATGAATTAAGAGCTCAGTGATACCTATGGATTCCAGAAATTTAGCCATCTCTAATTATTCCCCTCTACTCTGTTTTCATTTATAAATTTCTTAGAACGAATTTAAGAGACAATCTCCTTGGTGAACTTACCAAAAAAAAAAAAAATCAAGGAAACTAGCAAAGCAGATACAAGTAAATTTTTAATAAGTTACAAAGAGCAACTTATTACAAGAACAAGTGTAAGCCTTAAGGTCCATCCGTCAAGGAAGGGTATTGAGAACCAGGCAGGAAGGTGCCTGGGAACTAGCACTTTCTAGACAATTTCCATGTGCTCAAAGGGCAGTAATGTGGGATATGAAAATGCTAGTTTCTGTTTCTCAAAACACTTACCAAATTCTAGAGAATTGGTTCAGAAAAAAATCTTTATTATCAGTATGTAAAAAAGAAAATCTAAATTTTCTAATCAGTTCCATTGTGCTCACAAGTTACTGTGAAGGCCATTTCCCTAACAATAGGAGCATTTATCTTCAAGGAAAAAAGTGTACTCTGATAAACACCAAGAAAACAGAATTGCAGAAATTCTGTCATCTGTCAAGACTGCAAATACAAAATCATGCATTCTGTATGAAATAGAGCTCAATTGGTTTTAAGTGAAGTGCACATCTAACCTACAGCAGTATTGACCACTGAAGACCTACCTTCAATGCATTGGCAAGGTTTGGAATATCAGTATATTCCAGTATCCAAGTTATAGTATTGAAACATGAATTTAGAAGCACCTATAAACATCAGTCAAAATGAATAAAGAAACCCTTTATAGCCTATCTCTTCTGCATTTACAACAAAAACTATGAACAAAATGAAAAATCTGCTGTTGCAGGATGTTAACAATAATCTCTATATCATTGAAGAGAATTAAAACTTGAGACACGATTATTTCAGTTGACTTTGACTCATTTCTCATGCTTTCATATTTTGGAATTTCATCTGCATTGTTCATTATTAAGAGGGTGAAAATTTAATCAAGTATAGTGTTTAGAGATAGGGCCTTTGAGAAATTACTATGACCATGCTGAGTCATTAGCGTGGAATCTTCATGACTGAATACTAGTAGGTTAGTAGGGAGAGAGCAGAAGACAGGCACACACACACACACACACACACACACACACACACACACACACACAGAGTTCTTGTTTTCTGCCATGTGTTGCCTTAGTAGTCTACCAACAGAAAGGACCTTACTATATATCTCTCTTCATCTTTGTGTCTTTAGAGCCATGAACCAAATTTTAGTTAGTTACTTGTTCATTATTTTGTGCTTTGATAATTGTTCATATTTCCCCAGTCATCTGCATATGGTGGATCATATTGTAATATAAAGTTCAGCACAGTCCTTCTAAAGATAGTCTACTTTGTTTTTCTTAGTTGCCAATCAACTTACTTAGATCTGCACTACAGCTTCTGAGTCCCTTACATGCTGTGCTTCCAGTATACAAGCCATTTCAAACCCTTGGCTCTTCTGCATTGGGTTTCACTCAAATATGCAGGTCTTGGAGAATTCTGTTCTCACACTTCAAGAAGATTCTCTGGGATGAACTTCCTGGGACCCCTCCAAACTGTCCTCTGGTGAGAAAAGACGTCTCCATCGGTGGTTTTAATGGCCTTACTTCTGCTTGCTGCTTTCTGTCGCGCTTTCTCTAACACGTGCTTTAGCAGCAATAGACAGACAAACGAAAAAGAAGTTAGTGGGCTGTCTAACCTGTCACTCTGAAACTCATGACCCTCTTTTCTTTGTTCTGCTGCTTTTATTATCGTCTTTCCTGTTTAATTATAAGAAAAATCACAACAACAAAAACTGTTGCCAATAACAATACCCCAAAAGTATGTGAGTTCTTACTTTGGTTCATGGCTCTAGAAGCACAAAGGTAAAGTCTGGTACGTTTCCAGTGATAAATTGAAATTATAAAAGAGAATAAGTGGAAATACTAGAAATGAAAAATTGAATAGCTCATAAATATCAGGAGATAGTTGCAGTTGGTGAATGAAAAATTCAAAGATATCAAAGCCTGATGATTGGCTGGGTTGATTTTCTCATCACTGTGACCAGGCAAGAAGCAACTGGAAGTAAGAAATATTTGTTTGGCTCCTGGTTTTAGAGGATTCATTCTATCATAGAGGGCCCTGCATCAGAGCTTGTGGCTCCTCACCAGAGGGACTGTGTGGCATCATGCTCATGTCTGAGCAGACTAATGAGCAGAGTCAGCAAAATAGCCCAACGTACTAAAGATAAAGGGTTCAACCACAAGCCTTTAGGGAACAATTTAAATCTAAACCATAATACAGGTCAACTGACTTTACTCACTCATTATATATCTGGAATTACTATATCTAAGCTATGAATGTCTACCTGGGATACATATCAGGTACTCAACGCAGTATATACCAAGGAATTCCAAGGAGTCATCATGAGTACCATGGAATAACTAGTTATTCATCTCTGCAAATGCAGGAATAATATATTATAAGTTGTGTGTGTACCCAAAAGGTTGTTATATTCTTCTATATACCACCCTATATATCAAAAGCAGATCAGGACAAAATGAAAAAATATATATATTCTGTGCATCTAGGAACATGCCTCGCTTATATAAACCTCTTTTGTGAGAATGACATTACTGGCTGGCTTATCTATGTAGTGGAAGAATAAATCATCAGAGTCACCATAGGACTGAACTGGCGGCAGTTATTCCTCCCATGCCCAGGTGGTAGAACCTTGTCTAATTTGTAAGCCTCTGGATGGATTGCTGTCATTCTGAACAAGTCATATTATTCATTTTCTACAGGCATTAATTTTATTTCAGTTTTTCTTCACTAGGTAATTAGGGCATCTTGAAGTCTAACCCATTACTCATCTAGGACGTTATACATTTTTCTACCATTTGACCTGCCTTTCTAAATTGTATCCTACTTTCAAAGGTCTTTGTTCTCCCTCTCCACACCTTTGAGAACACATGGATGAAAGAGCCAACATCTTTATCTATAAAAACTTGAGTCCTAATTTTAACTGAGGAAGGAGGAAATATAAGTATTTCTGATAGTATATAACTATAAACACACCACATTTCTTATATGTTCAGTGCTACTTTGCGTGTACATATAAGATCTGATATATAAAAGTATATTTTAAATGTCTTCTACATGTCATAGCATATACTTTTTTCCATTCATAACATACGTTTAACTCTATTTTTTCTGGATCATCCTAGCATTTAATGATTACATTTTATTTGTTAATTAATTTCATGAAGTTTCCATGTAGGTATATATTTATATTGAGCACATTCCTCCTCATATCTGCTACCTATCTTTGCTTGCTTCTCTTACCCCCTGTTCGTTCCCTCTATTCCCATACTCAGTTTTCACTTATACTTTCATGTTATATATACATGTGTGATTTTATATATTTATACACATTTTAACTCATTTTGCATTACTTTTCCACTAAGGATTTCAGAAAATGTTGATAAAGTCTACTTTTATTATCTAATGATATTAAGCTATTATAGGTGTCTAGTTTACCTAGAAAGTAGTTAATTCATTGTAGAAATATTTTCTCTCAGTGTCTGGTCTCAAAACCATAGCAGACCCAGTGTACACAGTGACTCTTCAGTGCTCTTACATTAACATCTCTGCAAGATGTTCATCAAAGAAGAAGCCCTTTGGTGAAGGAAAAGATTAAAAAAAATTATTCTTGGGATGATATTTTGACAGGTATCAGGAAACTAGTATTTCAAACATTATATTGGCCTTTGATTTATTGAAAGAATGTTTGTGTATAAATCATTTGTGCTTATTCTTGCCTAAGCTTTTATTTTAATGCCAAATTCCTAATAAGAACAGTATATTTTTGATAAGTATATTTTGTGTTAATGCATGCAACACTTTTGATCCATTTTACTTAGCTCACCACCAATAACTGTATCAGGTGTTAAATATTCAAACATGTATTAGTATTGTCTTTCTTTTACACTTTTCTACTTGGAAGTGTTACTGATTTTTTGAGATTCCACACTTTCACTGGCAGATTCCTAGAGGTGGAATCAGGGTCTGAGTTCTGAATGGTATGTTATCATGGCTTCGTATTGGGCTATGGAATCAGCAGTGCCATGACTATTGAGCCGTAGAATCTAGTACCACGAGTATCAGGCTATTGAATCTTCATTGCCATGGATACAGGACCATAGAACCTTGGCATCTTTGTCCAGGGTGTACAATTTGCTTTTCCACTCACATTGTTTATTCCTGCCATATTCTTTGTTGTTACTTTGAGTGTCTGTTTCAGTCTAACACATTGGTCCTCTTTAATCACATGTTGTGTGCTTGCTCTGTAGAGCACAATATGCTTATTGGCTTGTTATTATGTTCTTGCTTGGACTAACTTAGCCCTCATCTAAATTACTGTACATGATGAGACTGTGCTCTGTGATCAGTACCCCGTGAATAATGATAGATTTAGAAGTGAATGAATAAAGAAATGTGTTTTTAAGTGAGAGTTAACTATAACCTCTATTCATAATCAAAAGGACTATAATCATTTATCAATAAGAAAGAGGACTAGTTATAAAACCAACAAGTTTCTAATATATGCTAGAATCTATTTATTTTTGTGCTTTTTAATTTGGAAATAGATTTTTTTCATACAATATATTCTGGTCACAGTTCACCATCTCTCATCTCCTCTGAGACCTTCCCTACCCATACAACTTCATGCCTTCTCTCTTTTTTAGAAAACAAACAGAAAAATGAGATAAGCAAAACAAACACATCATCATAGAACAAAACAAAAAATGCAGAAAAATAAAAGGAAAAGAAAAATCCAAGAATCACATGCATACATACAGACATATGCCCACCTAGAAAATACAAAATCAGAAACTACAATATGTGAGGAAAAGCCTAGTAAGGGGAAAAAATGCCAAGACAAAGCATTATGATATTTTAAAAAAATGCTTAGAATACTGCTGTGTTTATGTTGAGTTGGCCATCTACTGCAGATCATGGGACCTGCCCTTGAGTGTGATTTGTATACCCAGAGAGATTACATTGGAAAAACTAGTAATCCTTCATGTGTGGTTGTCAGTGGGCAAAGTTTCTTGGGTATGGATGGAAGATTATGTTCATTTCTCCTTCTCAGTGCTGGGATGCTATCTTGCTTGGACCTATGCAGTTCCTGTTCATGCTCCCATAGTCTCTGTGAGTTCATAGGTGTGCCAACCCTGTTGTGTCTAGAAGGCCTTGTTTCCTTGATTTCTTCCATCCTCACTGACTCTTTTGTTCTTTTTATTTCCTCCTTCACAAATTTCTCTGAGCCCTGAAGGGAAAAGTGTTGGAGATATCCCACTTAGTACTGAGTATATACTCTATGCACATTGTCCAGTAATGGGTCTCTTTCTAGTTTTTACCTCCTGAAGGTAGAAGATTCTTGTATGTTGACTAAGCAAGACACTGATCTATGAGCATAACAGAATGTAATTATTAGTCATTACAGTGCTACATTTCATTAGCAGAACAATAGTATTTAGTATTCCACAAGGCCAATGGTCTATCTTGTTCCAGTTCCTTGACCACCTGAACAGGATCTGGCATGGGTTTTATCTCATGGAGTGAGCCTTGAATATGATTCAGTAGTGGTTTGTTATTCCCATAACCATTATGCCACGATTGCACAAGTGAATCATGTAGGTTAGGTCACCTTTGTAGATCAAAGACAGGTTGATGATTATCTTTCTCCTCTGAGAGCATGCTGAGTACCTTCCAGGAGTGTAAACAGTATTCAGTAGGGGTGAAATCTCTAGTTATACACCATTTTTATTTTTCCATATTCAGTGATATGTGTATGTAGTTGTAGTCCTCAGCAATAGGCCCTTACCTTAAGTTTATGGGGAGGAATCAATAGCCTTGACTATAGCTGGAGTTGCTTGGGGGTTTCCATGAGACATCTTTGGCCAGCAACTCAATTAGATGTAACTCATTCCTGGCACTGGAGATTTCATTTGGTAGGAAGAGATGTCTAGTTGAGGCTTTGTCTTCTCCTTATTTAGTGATTCCATTTAGCTTCCGTGTGTGTGTGTGTGTGTGTGTGTGTGTGTGTGTGTGTGTGTGTATGTGTGTATGTGTGTGTGTGTGTTATGAAGCTTCTACTGCAGTAGATGTATATATGGCCTCTCAGACGGCCTTTAGTGTTAGCTGTCCATCTCTAGTTTTCCTCCCTTATCCCACTCTTTCCTCTCCCACTCTGTTTAATCCTCCCATTCTAGTCTCCTCCTCTGTATCTCTATAACTGTATTCCATTTCCTCTTACTCAGGCAATTCTTTCTTCCCATGGAGTCCCTTACTCTAGCTGTATTATGGAATGCCTATCAAATGTTTAAGCTAACATCTTCATATAAACCCAATTCCTACCATATTTGTCTGTGTGTGGGTTATATCACTCAGGATTTTTTTTCTAACTGTATCTATTTACCTGAAAATTTCATTTTTTAAACAGTTGAATAATATTTCATTGTAAAATGTATCACATTTTCTTCATCCATTCATCTGTTGATGGACATTTAAGCTCTTTTCAATTTCTACCTGTTATAAATGAAGCAGCAACGAACCCGGGTGAACAAGTGTCCTTGTGATAGGATGAAGTCCCCTTTGTATATATGCCTAAGAGTGCTATAGCTAGATCTTGAAGTAGATCGAGTCTTATCTTCCTGGGAACTTTCACATTGATTTCCATAGTGTCTATACAAGTTTGTACTCCCACCAGCGACGAATGAGCCTTCCCCTTTCCCAGAATTCTTACCATTGTGAGTTGTCATTTGTTTTACTGATCTTGGCCATTCTGACTGATGTTAGGTGAAATCTCAAATTGGTTTTTGATTTGCATTTCTATGGTAACTAAGGATGTCTAGCGTTTCTTTAAGTGTTTCTCAACCACTTGTGCTTCATCTTATGAAAACTCAATGTGTTAAGTCTGTATTTGATTTTTAAATTTTGATTTATTTGTTTTTGAATGTGGAGTTTTTCAAATTCTTCATCTATTTCAGATGTTAGCCCTCTATTAGATTGGTAATTGGTACAGATCTTTTCCCATTCAGTAGCCTGCTTCTTTGTACTCTCCAGTGAATGGAGTTGAGGTGAGATGGGAGCACTTCTAAGGAGGTTGTTACCAGGCTGAGGGGGAGAATTGAAAGATCTTAATAGAGGACAAGAAGAATAGTGTGATTCACCTACCTGAGTCCTTGCTAGGTGTGGTCACTGGAGATCTCTGGTAGAAAAGTTTTAGGTACTGGGGAATGACACCGAGGAAAGGTGGTAGACTATAAGGAGGGCTGGGAGAGTCCACAGGAATCAAGAAATCACAGTCAAGCATCCATGGGGTTTCTGAGGAGTAAACACTGCTTCCAGATGTTGGGGGCTAACACAAAGTGATGGGGATAGGAAGAAAAGATGGATCTACAGTGAGATCAAACAGAATTTCCAGGGGATGGAGGAAGAGAGGGAGGATGGATTCCAGCAAGCAGTCTACTACAGGGTTGAAGATGAGACTGGAAAAACTAGTGTAAGTCAATGAGAGTGAAGGTAGCTTACCTGCTCCCCTGGCATAGCCACTAGGCTCCCAGGTAGAGCCATTTCTTAACCATCAGTGATTTATATCTTTTATTCACCCAATTCTAAATATCTCACTGAAAATAATAAGCTGTGTGTGTAATATCCTACAACCATAACTCTGTGTCCTGGAAACTAGTTATACCTAGTTCCATGTCACCAATAATAATAATAATAATAATAGTAATAGAGACTAGTTTAAAAGGTCTAGTGGTAATATAGCCAATCATATATGGAGCTTAGGGAAAGACAGTATAATGAAAGCCTGGAAAGCAACCAGAAAATAGGAAATGAAAAAAGTAAGGAAAAAGGTTCAGAGCTTCCTCAGGTCTTGAGCATATTTTTTTTTTTTTTTTACCATAGGAAGTGATTTAGAATGCTTTGTCAGATGTGGTAGTGATCATATACTGATTTCATGTAGGTTTCTTTATGCTTCAAAGCCTTTGACCTCTGTTTTCTTGAAGCATTTACTTTGCAAAACTTGTCATTATAATTTTTTTTCCTCTTGGTCTGATACACAAGTCCTTTTAGAAAATGCCTAATGTGCCGGGCGGTGGTGGCACATGCCTTTAATCCCAGCACTCGGGAGGCAGAGCCAGGTGGATCTCTGTGAGTTCGAGGCCAGCCTGGGCTACCAAGTGAGTCCCAGGAAATGCGCAAAGCTACACAGAGAAACCCTGTCTCGAAAAACCAAAAAAAAAAAAAAAAAAAAAAAAAAAAAAAAAAAAAAGAAAATGCCTAATGTAATCCAAGCTGACCTATATAGCAGACTTTCTCTGAGCCATCAACAAGTTCCCAAGTCATGACATGGAGACATATTATTAGCTATGAATGCTAATAATATGTCTTATCTTATTCTTTTCCCACCTAGCTCTTAAAACTTATTTTAACCTGTTTCTCTTCATCTACATTTTGCCTAAAGGCCTTTTACCTTTCTTTCTTTCTGTATGTCCTACTTTCCTGCTTCTCCTGTCCATCTGCCTAGCTGGCTGGCCCTGAGCATCTCCTCTTTCTCCTTCATTCTCTTCTGTCTTCTCTCTCTAGCCTAAATTCCACCTCCAACTTTTTCTCTCTGTCTGCCAGACCCACTTATCCCTCAACTGCCTAGCTATTTACCATTCAGCTTTTTATTAGACCAATCAGGTGCCTTAGGTAGGCAAAGCAACACATCTTTACATTGCTGAACAAATGCAGCATAAGCAAATGTAACACATCTTTACATAGTTAAAGTAATATTCCAAAGGGGACCTGTCTCAAGGAACTGGAGGCCATCCTTTTAGACTATAAACAAATAAGATGCCTTGGGAAGGTACAATAAGCTTAACTTAGACAAGATCTCATTTCAGGATGTCAGAATGTTTCCTACCATAAATATATGATAATGTTGACTTTTCATTATCAAAGGCATTAGCAATCAAAGGTGGCCTTGTATTTCCCACTTCTGTTCTGAAAAACTCTGTACAACACGGGGTTGAGCACAGGCTTAGCTTGGCATCTTGTTCATATTACAATTTCATTGAATAAAGTCACCATTACTCTTTTGCCTCTGCCAATGTGGCTTTTGAGTTTAATGCCCAATTTTGAAACTACAGTTGAAAGTTTGAACCTGAAGTGGTCCTTTGAGGAAAGGATTCCCACAGGAAGTTTCATCTAAGGGTATGATAATAAATGACAAGTGAGTGTGGGGGTCCAGAGGAAGAAGGTGATACCTAAACAATCCTGAAGTAAAAGGATAGTCCCAATGAAACTAGAGTGAAATGATACTGTGTCACGTGAAGTGGGTCCATCAAGTGGAGATCGCCCTATATAATATCTAAGATAATGCTAAAATCTAGGTTTGTTTAAAATTAAATGAAGACTTCAAAGAGTTTGACTAAAAAGAAATGTGAGATTTGACGTGGCTCACTTTATGTTTGGGATAATTGAATACTATAGAGGTAATATGAGAACTGGTGAGCGTACGTCTGGGACTTTGGTAAAGAAAAGCCAGGCAGATAGAGCAAAGAACACTAGTTTGACATGTAGAGCAGTAGATATGAAGAGTGGGAATTGATGGGCCCAAAGAGAAAAGTCTGAATAAATGAGATGGAAGAAATGTAAGAGAAGCAAGAGATGCTTCCCAGACTTGTGATGAATATGAGCAAAGTTACTATTCAGTGAGGAGTGCTCTGCAGGAGTCTGGGCAAGAGGCCAGGCTATAGTGGTGTAGCCTTACAGAGAGAAAGGGTTTATTGTCAGAAAAAGACCTCTAAGCAAAAGAGAGGAAATAGGTGTGGAGGTACATACCAATAACCTCAGCTCTTAGGAGGCAGGATGGGGAATCTGGAGTTCAACGTCATCCTTAGCTACATGGGAGGCTTTAGACCACTCTGTTTTAGATGAGACTGAGTCTCTTTACAAAAGGAATGTCTTAGCAAGAACTGACCTTCTTTATGACATCACTGCAAGACTGGTAGGAGAAGACATTGAACAAAACAAAGCACAAGTATCTCCTTGTCCCCAAAATACATACTCTGCAAACAGAGTATCTTAGTCTCTTCATCTATTCATTCATGCATGCATTCATTAATAAAAACATCTATTGGGCATCGACTGTTAGGAAGCTCAACTTTAAAATGTGATAATCATGTGATACTATTGTCTGATACTATATCTACCCTTGTTCTATATATTTTACATTTCAATGTAGATTTTAAAAAAAGGTCTGACTATAGGACATGGACTTGCAGAAAACATCTGTCATTTGAAATTCCATTGCAACATGATTAATTGGTATTCTACTTTAATATATCACTCTTTTTCACTTAGAAAATGTAATTTTATCCCATGTACATAGGCATACTCTGTAGGCTAACAGTCTCCTGAGATCAGTGCAGCCCAAAGATTGAAATGAGTGAACACTCAGAGGGTTTCATCACTTCAAGAATGTAGGGAAACTCCCTCCCCATGGCCAGATCCACAAAATATTCATGTACTCATTAAGAGTAACGTTTTGAATGCAAAGCTAGCTTAACTGAGAAATAAGACTGTGATATCTCTACAAATACCCTCAAGGAAGCCTTTTCAGACCATTCCGTACTTGAGTTATTCTTAAAGCATGAGGAATAGTTCACTTCTTCCATGAATACCATTTAACATTATTTGAATTAACACTTACCCTTTCGGATTGTAGCTCCTAACATTTAACTACTTTGTTGATTAGCTAATTCATCTTCCAGTTATGTTCCAACCATGCACACTTGACAGACTATTACCTTACTTAAAAATGGATTACTTGATGTTTTAAAGTCAGAAATGATTTGACAGAACATGACCTATAACTAAATAAACAATTTAAAAGCCATATGCCAACCCACTTTACTAGTCTATTGATTTCCAGTTAGTGCTTAGTGACATGTAAAAAGAGTTTTAAAAATAGCTTCTTTTACCCTAGTGAGATTTGGTGTGGTATAGAAAATTTAGAAATACATTTGTCGGGCAGACCATAGATTGGGTCACCTATCATTTTCTTACCTGTCTCTCTACATTGCTGCTGTTGCTTACATTGCACTTTTATTGTTAGATTTGACATGTTTGTAAAATGTCTATTGTGAACTAGAAGAAAAGAGATTTCAATTAGTGGATGAAAATCAATAATAAAACTAGAGCTGACAATTCACACTGGCATTTTCAGAAGCAGTAGTTTCTGAATGAATATCTAACAACAAAAGATCGGTTTCTAAATGGCAAGTCTGTACCATAACAGTGACTAATTTAGTTTTCAGTGATGAGTGAAACAGAATTGCAGCCCAGGATGTTCTTTTCTCCAAAGACTCTTTCTTATTTTCCTGGCTTTCACTTGTGAAAATTTGAGACAAGGTCTTGCTTAGTAGCCAAGACTGATGTCTAATCACCATCCTCTTGTCTCATTCTCAAAAGTGCTGGGATTACAGGAAGGTGCCATCATGCTACATTCAGATGCCTTTACTTAAATTAGGAAAACATCATTGGATTGTAACATATTTGTTAACTATATCATCACTGACACATATGGAGACATTCCTGAGACTTACAACACATATCCATGAATAAAGATTAGAGAGAATTCAGATATAAAACCAATCATGACTAAAATTTAATGTATACCTGAGTATAGTGTGAAGGAATGTTTCAAGTTTCAGTTAAACTAAGTTTAACATAAAATGTTTTGACTCTTAAATTCTTTCCTCCTCTTCTTCCATTATGTTCCCAGAGCCTTAGAGTGGGTAGTATAAATTGTTCTGTTAGAGCTGAGCATCCTTGAGTTTTTGCATTTCAAATAGAGGCTTCTCTGATTAAGGCGGAGAGTAGCCTTTGTACAGGTATAAACATAAACATGTTAAAGGTAGTTTAGCTCCATATGAATTTAGTTAATCAACAATAATAAGTTCTCAACTAGGGCCTAAGACCTCCTCAGTCACAGGTTTTTTTCTGGTTTTATCAAACCGTGCATGAATTCCATTCTCTGGAGTGGGCCTCAAATGAAACAAAAAAGCAGTTAATTATGCTCATAATAGCTACTCCACTATTGCATCAGGAGGTACATCTTTTCAAGCAGGTTGGTCTAGTTTATCGGGCTTCTGGCTGTATAAGGCTGTTGATCCATTTTCTCCCTCTGCAGTGTGCTGTGGGATGTTCTATATGTTGCGAATGTGTTGCTCTGATTGGTTGATAAATAAAAAGCTGATTGGCCAGTAGCCAGGCAGGAAGTATAGGTGGGATAAACAGACAAGGAGAATTCTGGGAAGGGGCAGACGCCAGTCCCTACCAAACGAACAACATGTCAGCAGACCGGTAAAGAAAGGCCACCTGGCAACTTATAGATTAATAGAAATAGGTTAATTTAAGATATAAGAACTACATAGCAAGGACTCTCCCATGGCCATACAGTTTTAATTAATATAAACCTTTGTGTTTACTTGGGGGTTGCAAGTGGGAGAGATTTGTCCAGACCGTGGCCATGCTGGGACACAGAAAAACTTGCACTTATAGCAGTGTATATAGCTAGGGCTATGAAAGTTGGGCATTAGAGAAGAAGATACCAGATCCCAGTACAGCACCAGTGGGAATCTTCTACATTTTGCAAGCATGGTATGTAGTGTCTTTAGTAAGATGGTCTCATCAACTAGCTTGAGTAGACATCAGAGGAAAGGCAAGGATTTATGTTTTTGCATGGAGCCTCTGTGGCCTGCCTGTCTGACACACAGGTTATAAGGTATCCCACACATGGCATTTGGATTTTGTGTGAAAACCCATGGCTTTCAACAGCAGTGCTAGCCAGTTGTGCAGGATATCTCCCTTTTCAATGGTTTTCTTTAATGTATAAAGTAATGGGTTTCCAGATGTCTTTTTCAGACACATTTTTTTAACTCTTTCTCTTCTCCTTTATCTCTTCATATTCCATATCATCTCTGCTTAAACCTTTCCTTTCCCAATGTGCCCCTTCATTACTTTGAAGGGGATAGAAAGAATGTAAGAGCTAGAAGACAGGAAGAAGGTTGTTAAATGCCATCTTCTGGGCATGACACAGTAGCTATGATTGCCTGCACTGAACTTGCATAAGACTGTACCTGTAGGTTGTCAATCATGGCTCTGGGAGGGGCTCATATGCCTTACCCTTCTCTGCTTAGTAGCTCAACTCTTGGGTGCTGATGGGTTCTGGAGAAGAATCAGCCATTGTCTTCTGTTGTGTACCTACTAGTGAGTTTGACAGACTCCAGTGGATATTTCTAAACCTATGATTACACATAAGGTCCTGGTCAAATCCCAGCTGATTATGAAGCAAAGATAAAAGAAATTAAGGGTAACAGTTATTTTGTAGTGAGGAGTATAGTGGTTTGAAAAAAAATGGTACCCAAAGGGAGTGGCACTATTAGGAAATGTGGCTTTGTTGAAGTGGATATGGCCTTGTTGGAGGAAGTGTGTCACTGTCTAGGTAGACTTTAAGGTCTTATATATGCACAAGCAATGCCCAGTGGCTCAGTCTACTTCCTGTTGCCTGTGTGTGAACATATAGCAGCTCCTTCTCTTGCACCATGTCTGCCTCCATCATGATGATGGACTAAACCTCTGAACTGTTAGCCACTGCAATTAAATGTTTTCATTTATAAGAGTTGCTACGGTCAGGGTGTATCTTCACGGCAAAAGAAACCCTAACTAAGAGAGAAGTTGGTACCAGGAACTAGGGTATTGCTGTGATAGGCCTGACCATTCTTTTGTTTGAAGGAATATGGTCCTTGTGACTGTGGATTATAAAATTAGTTGAATGCTTTAAGAGCTGCTTAATGGGACATTCTAATATGAACATGGAAGTCAGTGGGGCTTAGTGCAATTCGAACTGTGGATACCTGGATCAAGAGGTTTTAGAGGAGAAGAATATAGCATGTGGCCTAGAGACAAGTCTTGAGATATTCAGGTGAAGAATATGGCTGCTTTTTGCCACTGTCTGAAAAGTCTGCTTCGGGCTACAGTGAACAATTTTGGATTAATTCCATTGGCAGAGAAAAATCTCAAAATACCCTAATAATGACTCTACTCTGTGGTTATTAGTGTTAATGCTAATGAAGATATATAATGAAAAGGAACAAGCTAAATAAGGAAAAATATTTGAAGAGAAAGAGAACAACAGAAAGCTGAATGGAGTTAAATCCTGTATTTAAGGAGTTAAACAGATTAAGAAATGGAATAAAGGGAGTGGTGAGCTCAGGGCAAGATTACATCCAGCTCATTTTCCAACTTGTGAAAAAGAATTAAAGAAAAGCTTAGTGATGGATGTGGTGATGCACACCTTTAATTCCAGCATTTTGAAGGCAGAGGCTGGCAGATTTCTGAGTTTGAGATCAGCCTTGGCTACAGAGCAAATTCCAGAATAGCCAAGCTCAGGCAGTGAAGGAAACCATGGAAAACAGAAGATGCTTATGAAGATGTAATTGAACATAGGGTCCATGTTTCAGCCCCAGTAAACAGCAGAACTTGGCAAGTTCAGCCATGTGGTTCTTGTTTTAGAATCAAGATTGGAAGAGAGGCATTGGAATTCCTCCTGTGACTAAGGAATGCCACTGTGGCCAAGCATGTGTCAGGGGTGTCCCTGAATCAAGGCTGAGAGAGGTCATTGTGTGAAGCTGAGGGTGAAGCATGGATTGTCTTGGAGACCCCAAGATGTTGGAGATGCCAGATCCATGGATACCTTTCAAGCAGAACCAACAGGGAGGTGAACCAGCCCAGGAGACAGAAGTGTGTTGCAGTCAGCAAAGGTGAAAGAAGTTGGAGATCTGAAGAGCATTCACATCTGACATGGAGATGTAGTGTTTGGAGTTTGCCCAACTGGTTTCTGGCTTTGCTTTTGTTCAGCATTTCCTCACTGATCTCTATTTTCTACATTTTGAAATGGTAATGTAGAGCCTGTGCCATTATATGTTGAGAGTGTGTATTCTGCTTTTTGATTTTGATTTTATAGGGGATTACAGTTAAGAGATAGAATGAATCTCAGAAGAGACTTTAAACTTTAGACTTTTAAATAAGTTTGAGACTGTTATAGACAATTAGACTTCTGATGTGGGACTGAATACATTTTTCCATTATGATATAGCTGCAAACCTTTGGGGGCTAGAGAGTGAAATGTGGTAGTTTGAAAGAAAAGAGTCGCCAAAGGAAGTGGCACTATTAGAAGGGATGGCTATGTTGGAGTAGTTATGGTCTTATAGGAGGAAGTGTGTCACTGTGGAGGCAGACTTTGAGATCTCATGTATGTTCAAGCCATGCCCAGTGGATCAGTCTACTTCTTGTTGCCTATGAATCAACATTTAGCAGCTCCTTCTCTAGTACCATATCTACTTGCACGCTGCCTTGCTTCCTTCCATGATGATAATGGACTAAACCTCTGACCTCTAAACCATTACAATTAAATGTTTTCCTTTATAAGACTTGCCATGGTCATGGTGTCTCTTCACAGCAGTAGAAACCCTAACTAAGACAAGGAGTGTATTTGCAGGAAGTGATGAGCTATAAAAGTCTGTGAAGTTTGGTAGTAATTATAATGCATTATATGCATATACAAAATTGTCAAATAAGAAATTTAATAAAACTTATTTTAAAAATTTTTGAGAAAATTAACCAAGCAAGATCTGAGAAGGTATCATAAAGGATTAATTAAATTTGGCACTGGAAGGTGAAAGAAACCTTCTAACTACTGTTTCTCCCTTTCTTGAGTAGCTAGTGGAGCATTTCCAAACCCTAGAAGGGATAGCTGCTACAGCTTCAAAGTGATCTGTATGGTGCATCATGGTGAAATATCATTTTTGTTCTATGACACTAGAGAACATTGTGAAATATTGGCTATGCAAATCATTAAAACATCTAAAATGCTTTATAAAAAGGCAAAAGAGACATTGCCATGAAATGTAGAGCTTTGTCCACACATAGGGTGAGGAAACTGCTTTTCATATACCCAATGCTCCTCACCTTATCTGTGGCAGAAAGCAATTCAACCTCACTCTTCTAGCTTTCTGTTTCCACAGAGAATGCATTTTTTATTTCATTCAAGCAGCCATGACTCCCTGATTACTTCTCCTCCTCTGTCACTACTGAAGATAAATTGCCATGAGTTTTAAAAAGTGTTTATTGCACTCAGTATTTAGAAAATTACAGTCTTCATGTGAAGACTTTTAAAATATGAATTTTACTCACATACAAGGGATCTAAAGTGAAAATGATAATCAACCTAACTTTTAGTCATATTCAAACATAGATTTATAGATTGAAATTGTCCCATTTTTAGAAAAACAAATTATCTGCAATTTTGTAAGTAACTTTCTCACAGAGAAAACTTGAATAAAAAATAATTGAGAAAACATAACTAGTTAGTTTTTATTGTCAACCTGACACAACCAGCAGTCACCTCAAAAAAGGGAGTCTCACTGGGTGGTAGTGGCACATGCCTTTAATTCCAGCACTTGGGAGGCAGAGTCAGGTGGATCTTTGTGAGTTTGAGGCCAGCCTGGTCAACAGAGCAAGACCCAGGAAAGGCACAAAGCTTCACAGAGAAACCCTGTCTCGAAAAACCAAAAAAAAAAAAAAAAAAAAGGAGACTCCCTTGAGAGATTGTACAGATATGATTGGCCTATGACATTGTCTGTGAGGGATAATCTTGATTATTGATTGATATTGGAGGCTCTAGCCCCTTTTGGGTGGCAGACATATCCTGGGCAGGTAGTTCTGGGTTGGATAAGAAAGCTGACTGAAAACAAGCTCGAAGAGAAAAATCCTTGGATTCTTCCATGGCTTCTACTTTAATTTCTGCCTTGGTTTCCTTGATGACAGACTATAATCTGTAAATAAAATAATCCTTCCCTTCAAGCATTGATTTTATTCATGGTATTTATCACAACAACAAAGATAAATTTAGAACAGAAATTTATTTAGCCATTGTACTATACTTACAAGTTTTAGGATTATTGATTACCATTTATCAATTTAAGTGGGACATTTGATGCTTAACACAGGCAGAATTTTTCTGTCCTACCAGCCCATGCCCAAATATCCACACAGAGACTTAATATTAATTACAAATGCTCAGTTGATAGCTTAGGCTTGTTACTAACTACCTCTTACAACTTAAATTAACCCATTTTTCTTATCTATGCTCTGCCACATGACAGTATCCTTTTTCATCATGGCCTGTCCATATTGCTTCTCTCTTGTCTCCTGCTGCCTCCTTGTGACTCCATCCACCTTCTTCACTGTGTCCTCTCAGGTTGGCTTTCCCATCTAACCTCTTTCTGCTTAGCTATTGGCCATTTAGGTCTTTATTTAACCAATCAGAAGGCTCCTTGGCAATGACTCATCTTCACAGTGTACAAAAAGTTTATTCCATAACAGCTTAGGACATCTTAACATACAATTTGGTTTATTAGATAATTTATATACAATCTTAGTACATAGTAATAGTTCTAATAAACAAAACTTCACTACCACATTGAATTTGTATTCATGATGTAGAGTGGTTTTTTTTTTCTCTTTTTCTTTTTTTTGTGACAAGGTCCATTCTGTAGCCACAGCTACCCTTGGGAAACACTGCTAGCCAGGCTGAATTCAAACTTGTGCCTAATCCTCTAAATTACAGATATGGACCACCAAGTTCAGCATGATGAAGAGCCTTTCAGTAGTTTCTAATCTGTTAATTTACTACTTAGTTTTCATTCTGTCATACTATCCCTTTAGATAAAAATTTAACTGTATAAATGATGAAGTACTTAATCCCCAACCTAACTTTTGAAAAAAAAGAATACTTTCCTACAAGTAGAGGAATTATTTTCATGGTTCATTTCCAGTAGGAACTAGGAATCAAAAGTTGAGTTATACAAATAAAGATAAAAAATGTTATATCTAATATTTTATTAAGATTCCAGAAAGCACTTAGAACTACCATTAAATGCTGAACATATCTGTTATCTACAAAGAGAAGACATTCACAAAGAATCCCAGGTCTCTACTGAAAAAATTGCCAAAGAGCCAGTAAGCAGGTAAGTGGAACTCAGAGGAGAAGCAGCAGCTGGATTTCCTCAGAGCAGAAACTGGGGAGAATTAGCTTTGTTTTTTAATTCCCTCACTGGAGATGCAACTAAAAAATTAACAGTATTTTCTCTGTTTGAAAAGGAAAATGAGTGATGGGAAACATGTAAATAATGATACTATGAAATTTGTTTTTTTAGTAGTTTTTATTGAAAAATATAAAATTTGCTCAGAAAAAGTCTCTAATTAAGCTTCTGAGAATGCTTATGGATCATTGAACTCTTATCTCCTCCATGTACATATGAAGTGATTTTTTTCAAAGATAACATGACTTTATTTATGTAATATGGCTATCTCCATTTTTATCTCTTTTCCTAAAAATTATTACTGCATTCCTTTCCTTAGCTTTTAAAATTCCAGTGTATATGTACATTTCATTACTAATTAATCTCTTTCATATATGTATACATCACATAAAAATAGAAATGAAATTGTCTAGGGGAACAGAGATGACAACCGGGAAGACATGGGGTAGACAAACAAAGGGCAGGTTAAAGTCGTATGCTTATCTTTCTACATACACTTGGTAAAATATTCAACCAATACAGTTTTTAAAAAGTACCTTCCTAAGACATTTTCAGACCTCAAATATTACTTTCTCAGTATGGATGCCAATGGAACAGCAGTGACCCAGACAACAGGTGTGGATCACTTTGTGGAATAGCTAAAGTTACTGTTCATTAAATTCTCAGTTTAATCTGGTAGTCAAAAGTAGGTTTTTAAGTCATGAATGAAATAAAATGAATGTTCGTTAATTTCAATTTCAATACTTTATATTTTGGTAACTCTGAAAGAAGTTATATAACACACCTTATATGTGTTCCAAAAAGCCATTTCATGTACCTGGGATAAATCCTGGTCCCACTGCCAGGGGAGATCCCTGTATTGAGAATTTTGTTTAGACTTGTGCCCCATTTTCTTTCTTTCTTTCTTTTTCTCTTTCTTTCTTTCTTTCTTTCTTTCTTTCTTTTTTTTTTTTGTTTGTTTTTTTGAGACAGGGTTTCTCTGTGTAGCTTTGCACCTTTCCTGGAACTCACTCTGTAGCCCAGGCTGGCCTTGAACTCAGAGAGATCTCCCTGGTTCTGCCTCTCAAATGCTGGGATTGAAGGTATGCTTAGCTATTGGCCTTTTAGGTCTTTATTTAACCAATCAGAAGTCTCCTTGGCAAAGACTCATCTTCACAGTGTACAAAAAGGTTATTCCATAACAGCTTAGGACATTTTAGAAGGTTGCTTTCAGACTCCATATTTTATACCATCAATGAATGATATACATGTATTTTTCTGAGTTGGAGGCTTAGAAGAGTACATAATTTAAGCTTACTGCTGTGTATTACTTTAGATAGTATAAGTTGATCACAGAGGAGATTCAAGACAAGTAAGGTGGATTGTTATCCTGCTCTCTTAAAGGTAGGTTAAACAAACAGGTTGAGTATCCAGTAAGATAGCAAGCTGTCTTGGGATCTCCAGGTGCTGTTAATTCTGGCTGTGAGGTCAAACAAAAGTTCCAGTATTTTAGAATATAAAAGATACTTTCTTGAGTTACTTATATATTCTGGATATCAGTCCTCTGTCAGATGTGGGGTTGGTGAAGACCTTTTCCCATTCTGTAGGCTGTTGCTTTGCCTTGTTAACCATATCCTTTGTTCTACAAAAGCTTCTCAGTTTCAAGAGGTCCCATTGATTGATTGTTTCTCTCAGTGTCTGAGCTACTGGTGTTATATTAGGAAGTGATCTCCTATGCCAATGCATTCAAGACTACTTCCTACTTTCTCTTCTAGCAGGTTCAGAGTAGCTAGATTTATGTTGAGGTCTTTGATCCACATGGACTTAAGTTTTGTGCACGGTGATAGATATGGATCTATTTGCAGCCTTCTACACGTTGATATCCAGTTATGCCAGCACCATTGTTGAAGATGTTTTCTTTTTTACATTGTACACTTTTGGCTTCTTTGTCAAAAATTATATGTTCATAGATGTGAGGATTAATGTCAGGGTCTTCAATTCAATTCCATTGGTCCACATGTCAGTTTTTATGCCAGTACTAAGCTGTTTTTATTACTGTAGCTCTATAGTAGAGCTTGAAGTCAGGGATCGTGATGCCTCTAGAGGTTGTTTTATTGTACAGGATTCTTTTGGCTATCCTGGGTTTTTGTTTTTCCATATGAAGTTGAATATTATTCTTTCCAGGTCTGTGAAGAATTGTGTTCATATTTTGATGGGGATTGCACTGAATCTGTAGATTGCTTTTGGTAAAATAGCCATTTTTACTATGTTAGTCCTGCCTATCCATGAGCATGGGAGATCTTTCTATTTTCTGACATCTTCTTGTAGCTAGAATTTTCCTGCCTGGTCCACAGTCAGGACAAATCTCTCTCACCCGCCAGTCCCACAGCCATCAGACCCAATCAAGTAAACACAGAGACTTATATTGCTTACAAACTGTATGGCCGTGGCAGGCTTCTTGCTAACTGTTCTTACAGCTTAAATTAATCCATTTCTATAAATCTATACCTTGCCACATGGCTTGTGGCTTACAGGCATCGTCACACGCTGTTTGTCATCATGGCGGCTGGCAGTGTCTCTCTCTCAGCCTTCCACTTTCCAGCTTTATTCTCCTCCTTCTCCTGCCTATACTTCCTGCCTAACCACTGACCAATCAGTGTTTTATTTATTGACCAATCAGCAACACATTTGACATACAGAACATCCCACAGCATCTTCTTTAATTTCTTTTTTCAAGGACTTAAAGTTCTTGTCATACAGGTCCTTCACTTGCTTGGTTAGTATTACCCCAAGGTATTTTATGTCATTTTTGGCTATTGTAAAGGATGATGTATCTCTGATTTCCTTCTCAGCCTGTTTGTCAATTGTATATAGGAGGGTTACTGATTTTTTTGAGTTGATCTTGTATCCTGCTATGTTGCTGAAAGTGATTATAAGCTGTATTAGTTCCTTGGTTGAGTCTTTGGGGTCACTCAAGTATACTATCATGCCATCTGCAAATATCAAAATGCCCAACAGTCCAATAAAGAAATGGGCTATAGAACTAAACAGGGAATTCTCAACAGAGGAAACTCAAATGGCTGAAAGACGTTTAAGGAATTGCTCAACATCCCTAGTTATCAGGGAAACGCAAATCAAAACAACTCTGAGATACCACCTTACGCCTGTCAGAATGGCTAAAATCAAAAACACTGAAGACACCTTATGCTGGAGAGGATGTGGAGCTAGGGGAACTCTCCTCCAATGCTGGTGGGAATACAAGCTTGTACAACCACTTTGGAATCAATATGACGCTTTCTTAGAAAATTGGGAATCAATCTCCCCCAAGATCCAGCTATACCACTCTTGGGCACCATGTTGTGTGACACTGCCTTAAGTCTTCGTCCCTGGTTACATACAGTGTCTGCTCCTATACTCGTTCCTCATTTCTAGGAGACCATGGCCAAATGTAAAATTCCGTATTTCTCTAAGACATCAATGAGATGAATATGTCACCTAACCATCTAGATCCATTAACTCAGTATAGAAGCAGATATTTTCAAAACTGTTTGAGTAACAGAATGGAAGTTATTCTTATTTATGTTTGATAGCTTTTTTTTTTTTTTAAGTATATCTGTGGATGGCTTGGAACTCTCTCTGTAGACTAGGTTCACCTCAGACTCACCTCAATCTTCCTGATGCCACATCTCAGGTACCAGAATACCTGGAAATTCTTGAAAGTTTGTTGATGTATGGGATATAGTTAATTTATACTGGAAACCACCAACAATTCATGTGGGCCTGTTTTCCTATGGGAATGAACATGTGTTTTGTAAGTGGAAAAATTAGTTTCACAGTATGTCCCAATTACTTTTCTACCTATTGCTTACGGGTATTTTCCAGGTGTAAAAATTCTAAGTAGGATGTGCAGAGAAATCTGGCAGAAATGTCTTGTTTTCTTTTAAATTCAGGTCACTTTATAACTTTAACATTCCAATTAACTTTTTAAAGAAGATGGCAGACTATTTAGCATAGGAGATAAGTATCTACCTCATGATATAATCTTGAAATTCATTTTCAAATGGAACTCATGGAAATGTAAACGTACCCCAAACCAAACAGAAAAACCCAAGTAAATATTTTTTGTTCCATAGGATTCAGGGGATACATTTCATTCTCAGGAAACTCCACAGCCAAGTGTCTGGAATGGACACATCAGTGCATCTTGTTTTCATTCTGTTGCCTCCTTTAACTCATATGTACATGTAAACACATACATGTGGAGAAAAGTGTGTCCAACTGGAAAGAGCACATTTCATTTTATTGTAAAATTAAAAATGCATATACCATAAAGTTGCTACATCCTGTATCTGTCTAATGCATCTTGAAAAATATGATTCCAATTACATAATCACAACACTGCTGTATGCAGCTATGGGCGTATGATGATGGAAGAGCAAGAATCACTTCCCCTTTGTCTCAAGATACCTTAGTATTCTGTTTCCATGGACTGAGTATATTTTTTATATCATGCAAAGACAGGGGCCTTACCTAAGTAGTGTTACTGACTCAGTTAATTTTTCTTGAATGTATGTAGATAATTTTTATTTTAAGAATATCATATAATAAAGACTTTATAAGTATTTAGGAAAGGAAAATGAAATATATTACTGAAGAACAAAAGAAAATAGTTGATATGTAATACATATTATCCAAGTCCTTTGAAACCACATAACAATTAACTACCTTATGTCACTTAGTGACTATTAATTAATTTTTTTAAAGTATGAGCTATGTTTACATACCTGCTTGTCCAGATACAAAGATATAAAAGCATAACATTTCTCTCTCTCCCTGGCCCACTCCTAACCTGGAGGAGGAGTATTTATGATATACTTTATTCCTTTCTGTTTACTGGCTTTCTGCTTTATTGACTGTTATATCTCCTCCTTGCTATAATGTTGACAATTGTGTGGTGCCAGCAAAATCACAGCAGATGAGTAGGCTGGACTTCAATTTTCTAGTGATTAACTTTCCTCAGTACGATTTGCGTGGATGTTGACTTTCTTCACTGGTCAGAGAATTTCAGGCTGTTAAAGTTGTCGCTTTTGTTTAGCTTTTACTTCATCTGTTTTATTTATTTTTTTGCAACCCAACGAATACATTATTATCATTAATAACAGAAACAACATATGGAGTGCTTGGAAACCAAAGTCCTCCAGCCCATATGGCTGCTCATAAGGTCACATAGGTTGTTGGATCTGACTCTCCTCAAGCCTTTCCGTATATTGGATCACATATCCATCCAAAGGATTTTTTCAGGATTATTTTCCCTGATGTAGATTTGAGAAAGACTGGAAGCCTAATTAGCATCTCAGGTGAATTTCACAGCTTAAATTCCAGTATTTCTTGACTCTTGCTTTTCTACACTACATAGACTCTGACACTCAGCCTGGGCCAGCAAATTCAGTCCTTTTAATCATATTCACAAATGTGATTCATAGTTCTTCAGTCTAGGCCATTTCACTTCTTCTCTTGAGCTTTCCATCCCATCTATATTCTGCCTTCACCCTGTTTAGCAAAGCTGTAGCTTTGGTGTCACAGTTTAGATTTTTTTCCCCTCCAGTGGCTGTACTGAGATCTTGTTTCTCAGTTTGGTAGTGTCAGGAGGTGTTGTAGTGATGCGGCCTTTAAATGATGGCTGGGGGCTCTTAAATCATTGAGCACATTGCTGTGAAGAAAATGAGGTTCATCAGACTCAAAATAGAGCTTATGATGGTTAATTTTTTTTTCCGGTTTTTCGAGACAAGGTTTCTCTGTGTAGCTTTGCGCTTTTCCTGGAACTCACTTGGTAGTCCAGGCTGGCCTCGAACTCACAGAGATCCGCCTGGCTCTGCCTCCCGAGTGCTGGGATTAAAGGCGTGCACCACCACCGCCCGGCATATGGTGGTTAATTTTAACTGGAAACTTGATTATATTGGGATACATCCAGGAGATCAGTAATGTATACTCATGGGTGTGCCTGAGAGGACATTGACAGAGGTGATGGATCTAATGAGCATGCTAATATTCTTGATAAGTCAAGAACTTCAATAATCTACTGGAATACCCTGGGACAATTACAGGTGGAGCCTCATAGTATGTGACTGAAAGCATTTAAGGCAGTTGTGCCTTGTCTTGACTCTTTCTTGCTATCTTCTCTCTGTTTTTTGGATGCCATAATGAGTACTATTCTTCCTTGCCAAAAAGTCCCTACCCATCATGACTGAAACCTCTGAAAGCACAAAATATAGGAACATTCCCCCTTAAGTAGCATATGTTATGAACTGCATTATAGTGAAACAAAATTTCTGAAGAGAAGGTTGTTTAAGAAGAACAAGCCTGGCCTTTCCTCATCTTTGGTACCTATCTTGCCTTGCAATGTCTCCCTCTTATACATATTCATGGCATTGTGATTTCTTCAGCCATCTCTGAGGTTGTAAAATCTTCTGATGCATTAGAGCCAAACAGAAACCAGGTCTATACCTTTGAACCCAACACTATGAGAAAAAAAAAACACACACACAAACAACAACAAAAATTCTTTCATGTATAAAATACTTAGAATTTTCCTAATAGAACTAGAAAGCAGACTCCATACAACCATGTGATTTTAGCGGCTATAATTTTGTTTTGGTTTGTAAACAACTAAGCCCCTCTCTTTCAAATGATTTTATTAAGATACTTTTCTTAATTTTAACCCATAAATTAAAGTCTGTGTCAACTTAAAATTATAATAATTTTAGTCTGATGAGCATTAATAATAAAGTATTTTTGTGGTACAACAAACCTTTATATTAAGATAGAGAGAAAAATATTTAAATTGTACTTTTCTCCCCAATGCTATACTTCTATCTCTTGTCACTTATGGAATACATTGCTCAGAAATCAGAAACATGGAAATGTTTCTCTTTCTAACTCCACTTAATTACGTCTTGTCATAGAACCCGAAGACAGGAAAATACTGAAGAAGGCTGTAAAATGTGCAGCATAGATACTAATGACTAGAGTCACCAACCAGCAAGGGAAACCCTGTGCTGAGAATGATGGCCTAAAAAGTCTTGCTGTCAGATATCTTTAGAAGCCATATTCCCATTCATTTCACATATTCTTTTTTACTTAAAATTTTACTCATATAAAAAATATCAAGCTACTTTTATTTGTTTTGATTTTTTTTGAGTGGGGAGAGGGAGAGACAAATCACATGAGAGTAGGGGGGTGTGGAGAAGAATCTGGGAGGAATTGGAAAAAAGTGATCAAAATACACTGTATGAAAAATATTTAATAAAATAATCCTAAAGAAAATGATCCCTAGATAATTTTTATTTTTATTTTTATTTTTTTTTAATTTTTATTTTGCAATACAATTCAGTTCTACATATCAGCCACAGATTCCCTTGTTCTCCCCCCTCCCCCCCTCACCTTCCCCCCAGCCCGCCCCCCATTCCAATCTCCTCCAGGGCAAAGCCTTCCCCACAGACTGAGATCAACCTGGTGGACTCAGTCCAGGTAGGTCCAGTCCCCTCCTCCCAGGCCGAGCCAAGGGACCCTGCATAGGCCCCAGGTTTCAAACAGCCGACTCATGCAGTGAGCACAGGACCCGGTGCCACTGCCTGGATGCCTCCCAAACAGATCAGGCCAATCAACTGTCTCACCCACTCAGAGGGCCTGATCCAGTTGGTGACCCCTCAGCCATTGGTTCATATTTCATGTGTTTCCGTTTGTTTGGCTATTTGTCTCTGTGCTTTATCCGACCTTGGTCTCAACAATTCTCGCTCATATAAACCCTCCTCATTCTCATTAATTGGACTCCCAGAGATCCACCTGGGGCCTAGTCATGGATCTCTGCATCCAGATCCCTCAGTAGTTGGATGAGGTTTCTAGCACGACAATTAGGGTGTTTGGTCATCCCATCACCAGAGTAGGTCAGTTCGGACTGTCTCTCGACCATTGCCAGCAGTCTGTTGTGGGGGTATCTTTGTGGATTTCTGTGGGCCTCTCTAGCACTTTGTTTCTTCCTATTCTCATGTGGTCTTCATTTACCATGGTCTCCTATTCCTTGTTCTCCCTCTCTGTTGTTGATCCAGCTGGGATCTCCCGCTCACCCAAGCTCTCTTTCCCTCGACCTTCACTACCCCCACTCATGTCCAGGCTGTTCATGTAGATCTCATTCCATTTCTCTGTCGTTGGGCGATCCCTGTGTCTTTCTTGGGGTCCTGTTTTCCAGGTAGCCTGCCTGGTGATATGAGTAGCAGTCCAGTCATCCTTGTTCCACATCTAGTATCCTGTTATGAGTGAGTACATACCATGTTTGTCTTTCTGAGTCTGGGATACCTCACTCAGGATGATTTTTTCTAGATCCATCCATTTGTCTGCAAACCTCATGATGTCATTGTCCCTAGATAATTTTTAGTTGCCATTTTCTTAAAATTGTTGTGTATGCTAATCCAGCTTGATTGTATATTTGTTATTCCTATATCAATCATTGAAAATAGTAATGGACCTTTAAATTTTTTAAATATAATGTCTTATTAATTGTAAATTGTTTGCAATGTATTTTGAGTTTATCATGCCCTCTTCCCTCAATTCATCCTAGATCCTCCCTAACCTATCTATCAACCAATTTTCTTGCTCTCCTCCATCTGCCTCGTTAAAAATATAACAAGTCTAGTTTGCACTGTCCAAGTACTCCTGGGCATGGTACCTCCCTGGAGTTTTTCAGGTGATATACCATTCAAGAATGTTGACTTACCCTCCCATGCAGCAATCAAACGTCAATGACTCTTGGCTTTGGAAGCAGAGTTTACCAGCTGTCATCCTCTTCCATGTTGGAATTTTGTCTGACTTGAGCTTGCAAAAATCATGACCATGTTATCATAATCACAGTAAAATTATATGCAGATTTTCCCTGATGTATAAGAAGTCCTATTTACTTAAAGTCATGTGCTATCCCTGGATTCTACAGTCTTTCCACCCTGTTTTCCCTGTAGTTCCATGAGCCTTCAAGGAAAATGTATGATATGGAGATCTGATTTAAGGATAAATATCCTGAAGTCTCTTATTTTCTACATATTTATTACTTATGTATCTTTTTTTTTTTTTTTGCAATCTACAGCAAGATGTTTCTCAGATGAGAGTTGAGTGAGACACTGGCTTCTACTGAATAAGAATAGTAGGTTTTGCCCTAGGAACAATGGCCTATTTAGTTGCAGGTTCTTGGCCTCATTGACCATGTCAGGTATGAATTCCATATACCTTAAAGTGGATTTACAAAAAGTGGTTGGTTACTTCTATTCTATGAATGTCACAATTACAGCATTGTGTATAATGCCGGGCAGGATATTATTATAGCTCAAAGAGTTCATAGTTGAATGTTGACAATGGCTTTGCTCTTTTGGTAGCATGCACTGAAACTTCTAGAATCTTGATAACTATTAAGTAAGGATGATGCTTCTAGTTGAGTATGAGCCACGTGTATGGTATCTTCCTCAATATAATCTTCCTATCAGGTTCTGGGAGGTACTTGATAGAATTAACAATAATCTGCAGTGTTGGTGGGAGGGTATGAAACCCCACATATGGAATCCCATAACTCCATAATTTTTGGGTTGGCAAAAACTTAAAAAAGGTTAAAATATTCCCATCTCAATGAATTTTATTTGGTAGCATATAATATCTAGTTGGAGTGTTGTTCCCCTAAGATAGGGTAATTATTTTATTTTAAGTATTATATACATATGCAGTTATTTTAGGAAGTTTCTACACCAGTAGATTTTATTTTCATATTGATAATAGATATGTTAAAGTGGAAGGGTAAAATTTTCATAGGATCCTACCCAAGACAAATAACTATAAGTATCTACTAATTGCTAGGAGAAAGAGAATTTGATTTCCCCAGGGATAAGCCCACTTATTGGCTGTCCAAAGCCGAGTGATCAGCCTTAGTAGCATTTATACAGATTTAACAAAATCAGACACAGTGGATTCTATTAGTATATATTTGGGAATGGTAGGGGTTATAGGGAGGATAACTGCAGGGACTGAGGAGAGAAAACGGCTGATGAGGTGATCTAATTCTATTTCAATTAAAATATTTAAAAGAAGGATATATTACCTTTGTGGCTAGAGAAATGGCTCAACAGGAAATAGTGTTTGCTACTTTTACAGAGGACCTGTGTTAGTTTCTCAGAACCCATATAGCAGCTAACAATCAGAACTCCATTTCCTTGAGAGTCAATGCCCTCTTTAGGTCTCCAAAGGCACTGAACATATACAGTACACTTGCAAATATGAATGCAAAAAAATAAAAATAAAAATATGTTTAAAGTACAAATAACATTATCCTGAAGTCACTCTCTAAAGAAGTAGGAGCAAAATGCATTTCTGTCTCTTTTCATAGGTATATAATCTTTGTTATTAATGTTCATAAGCATGATATACCAAATATGGTATGGTAGGTTTAATAATTTCACAAATATGAGTGGCTAATAAGTCTTACACATAATTAAAATAAGAATATTTTTATTTAATTATATTATCCTGTCATTCTAAATCACCAGTCCCTATTCTATTATTTAATTGCTTATCTTTGGATATATACATAAATATCTTCATAATGCATATACAAAATAATAATGTCTATGAGCATGTTTTCATAAATGTTATTACCAAACTGCAAACTGTTTTTTATATTTTCTTTACTGTTAACAATACCTGCCAAAAAAAACCCCTGCAAACTTAGTTACCTAAGTCATTATATAACTACCTCTTGATTTTGATTGTTGTGTATGTTTTCACTGTGTAATTATACATTTTATTATGTTTTACCCTAAAAATGGGGAATTTGTTTAAAGTTGTGACTCTTGTTTATATTTTATTAGGCATACACATACACACACAGACACACATACACACACACATACATTTCCCTGAAATAGAAAAAAATAATAAAGGAATTGTTGTGTTGTGCATATTAAAATTAAAAAAAACAGCTTCATAAATCCACATAACCATCTTCAGGGCACAACTGTATCTCGTCCTCTATATACTTATCTATGATTCATATTCTGAAGCTTTAAAAAATTGTTGCTGACATAGTAAGTTAGAGAAATCACTCTGGCTGTTTTATGTACATTGTACCTAGACATGTCAGACAGCTTTTCCATGTGTTTATATTCATTTATCATCAAGTTTCTTGTTAATCCTCAAGACATTACTGTTTATTTAAATCATTTTAACACATTTTTTGAATGAATTATCTCTTCAGTTTGTTGTCTTTTAAATCAATGCCTTATCATGTTCTTTGTTTTGTTTGTGAGGATTTTTCACTTACATGATTTGTTAAAATTATCTTATGAATAATTTTATCAGAATTATCTTTTCCTTTCGAATGCTGTAATAGGAAACATTTTGTACTTAATATTGTATAGTTATCTTATACTTTCTTCTTATAAATTAAAATATTTATGATTACATTGAAACTTTGATTTTTTAAGTGCATAGAAAAATGCCTTTCTATAATTAAATAAATGATCCTTTCTAAATCAAGATATATCACTTGTAGCTATTATATATACATTATATATTCATCTATTATGCACAGATACCATGGCAATAAAATTATTTTGATAATAAATTTTTATTGTGATAGCTTTCCTTTGTTAGCATACCCAAACTAAAAATGTAAATGTGTGTAGGTAGTGTATATTAAATGCAGGGAGGAAGGGTAAGTTAGTCAGCTGCCTTATTCATGAGATATATATATTTCTCTTTGTCAGATAACTTCATGGTAGCTTTACTTTAGCATCACACTTTAAAGTCAAAATGTTCTATCCTCTGTTGGAGTTCCTGTTAGGAAGTCATGAGCTAAGACTTTTAATTTTTCTTTTGGACATTCGTATGCTATCAGAACTGTTCTTTTTAGGATATGCACTGTTTTCTTTCTTGACTCCCTCTTTCAAACATTCTACTGTGATGACTGCTTTACTATTATGTTAACTCATCCTGAATAAGATATATTGGGACTGTTCTTAGCTTGCTTCTAACATTTTACATTTTCTATGTTTAAATTTAAGCAGGACTTTTCCACAAAGGGTTGACTCAATTTAGGGGGGAAATGACATTTAGAAACTGGAATCTTAGAGATTGTACATTCATTGATTCTCTCATATTTTTGTCCCAATACTAATTCAGTACACAGAACCCAACGGTATATTCACATCCTCCTCCAACACCACCACCAACACCACCACCACCACCACCACCACCACCACCATCATCATCATCAACAATATCACTGTAGTATTTCCTCTCTTTAAAACACAATCATGAACTCAAACTGATTCCTCCAAATTCAATTCCATACCCAAAGCTGACTCAAAGTGTTTGACTTTCAATATTAATAACCCATTTCTCCTGTAATAAGAAACCTGGCTGCTATTACCCTTAATATATTCAACTCATTAAAAAATCTACTTTTGAAACTTCTATTAGTCTATCTAAGGGTGAAAATATGTTCAGATATATTTCTGTTGCATTCTAATTTACATTATTAGGGAACTCTTGGGAGAATACAAACACACACACACACACACACATACACACACACACACACACACACACCTTTGTTTCTACCATCAAAACTATACAAAAATTTATAGTGAAAGATGTCATTTCATCAACCATTTGATCCATGCATACCTCTTGGATAACCTAATTTCACTGTTTCCTGATTTATTCTTTGTGTTTCTTTGTATATTAAACAAGTAAACACATAAGTATTTTCTTATATGTATCTTTCATGTCTTATACAAAAGCTAAAATAATCTGAAAAAAATTTGTACTTGAAAAAAATGACAATATAACTCAGGAAAGATATGCCGTGAAATTCCATTCTATTGTGGCTCTATTGTATTATATTTTTACTATCAATATGTGAGAGACTTCTTTCTCCCATGATATCTCTAGAAAAAGATGTTTAAAAACAGGTGGTATAACAAGCAGTTTACCAATTACACTGCAATCTCAGCCTTTAAATAGTTCTTGTAATAGTATTAATGCATTTTACATACTCCAAAATATTTTATCTTCTTTTATATAATCATAAATGGTGATTTTGTTATAATTATGTGAAAATTCATTTGTGGATAGTATGTTTTTATTAATTCACTACCTATTAAGGATGATTTTTGAATTTCCAAAATATGCTATTCCCTTAATGTATTAATGTAGTATTTAAAATTCCATATTAATGAGTTATCTTGTCCAACTCCCTGTTTTTTCCTTCTCTATTTTGTATTATTTGCATTATAAAGGGAAAGGGTTGTTAGATTTCTCTTTATTTCTCATGTCTGCAGCACAGCATTCTAGTTTTGATGAACACACACTATCTGCTTAGTGTATTTAGTTTGAAGATTTGGAGAGGTGATTCCTCAGTTTATTTTACTACTTCAGGAAATTTGTCACTTAAATATTCTAGATCTAGCAACAATGAATTTTAGCAAGTAGTATATAATGCCACATAGTCATTAATTTTATACAGACTTTTCCATTTTATTGCAGTGGTGTTTATAGAATACTCCCATACTCAATTAATTTTTCTGGTAATATAAAGGTTCTTTCAGCATGCATATTTTTTTGTTCTTACCCAGTGTCTGATTTTTATTTTTTATTTAAAATAGAGCAGAATTTTGAGTTATTTATTAATTCTACAGTTTTTTTATTCTCTAACTTGTGGGGTTTTTTTTTTTGAACAATGAGATTTTGGAAAAGCAAACAGCATATTTTCATAAGAACTAAAATGTTCAGTTATGCTAAAGAACAACTCTTTCTTTCTATCCTGTGGCCATGTTAAATACACTGAATAGAAATTAGTTTCTATTTCAAAGACTTAGTTTTAGTCATAATCCCTGTACTCTAATGAAGAGTTGACAAACAAATCAAGAGCTACCTTTTGCTTTTATGATAGATTTTGTATATTTGTTTTACAGAATTTCTTGTCAAGGCAAGAAAGGCTGTGAGACTGAGATTAGTGAGGCTGTAGAAGATGCCCACATAACTACTTTAACAACTAAGTCCCGGCTTCTTTTTATGTACAGATAAGCAAATACATACGCAAACAATCCTCCACAAACAAAGCACCAATCCAAACAGGCTTTTTGACGCTAAACCATTTCACCTAAACACCCTGAGGTTTTACAGTATAAAGTTGGCCACATATATCATTCAGAGAAAGTAGGGAACTGTCTGTCTTTCTTTGCTATGTAATAGTTTGATTTATGCAGAGAAGTGGGGTAGGGAGAGAGAGAGAGACTCTCATACATACATCTTTATATATGTATACATATATTTATACATGCACTATATATGTGTATAAGTGTATATGGAGGGAGTATTGGGATTGGCCCACATGATTAGAGAGACAGCTGTCTGCAAGGTGGAGGTCCTGGAAAGTGGGGTTTTTAGTTTCCTTTCTGGCCCTGAACAGAAAGAAATTCTTGGGGTAGTGGATGTGCTGCTTCAATGCCATTGTTCAAAGACTTCAGACTTTAAGAAACAGGAATATCCATGATATTCCAGGGCATTAGAAACTGGATTAACTAACTCAACTTTGCCTTTCTTCCACATTTTTGTTCTATTGAGACTAATCTTCAATGGATTGGATGATGCTCACCAACATGATGAATGAGAGACTGCTCCTTACTCTCAAATACTAATCTTTTCAGAAAATACAGACACATTCAGAAGTAACATTTGATCTGCTCTCTGTGCATAATGCCTAGTCCAGTTGAAGCATAAAATTAAACATCAGGTGTACATCGTATACCCAACAAGATTCTGAATTCTTTTAGTACTAGTGCATATCATACACAATTTAATAACATGAAAATTAGAAATACATTTATGTCCATTAAGCTCAAACTAACAAGTAGCCTTCAAATAGAAAACTGATAGAAAGAAAGTCGATGAAATAAGAAGAAAATGTGTACAGTGAATTTTATTTTACCCTGTACTAGTAACAATCTAGAAATGTGTTTTATGGCACATCTATATAATTACACTTCACAGCCATTTCATTTTTGGCCGCTGTTCAGGTAATAAAGACTTTTGCTGTTTATGAGTCCAGAGACTCATTTTCAAAATAGAATTGACTTCTTCAAATGAAAAGTTCTTTAAAATGAAATAGCAGAAAAGTGTAGAAATTTGGAACATAGGAAACAAATATATACAGTCTCATTTTATTTAGAAAACTCCACATTTTATTTCCAAGGTTTCTTTCTTTCCTCTGAAAAGAAAATAATTTACAGTACTCAGTTTAATCCAATGTACCAAGCAGCCAAGTGTCACAGACAATAGTCTACTACATAAACAGAAGTGCATAGTAATTGTCCTTGGAAGTTGGAAGGAAAATGCATCATAACAAAGCAAAATTCATTATCCTTCCCACAGTCTCAATAATGTTAATATATCTCAGTTGTGCTTAAACCATAAGTAATGTCCAATTCTGCAGGGTTAACATCTTTATGCTTAACTAAATGATTCAGGGCTTAAAACAGTTTGAATTTAATTAAGCAATACGTTATAATTACACAATGTAATGTAACTGTGATGTTTAAAATTTTTTCAACTAAAAGTTGGTTTTCACGTGCTTAAGAATCTATAATAATTCTTCCTCTCCACTTCTGCAGAATCCTCTGAGCTCTGCCTAGTGTTAGTTTGTGTGTCTCTGCATCTGTTTCCATCAGTTGCATGGTGAAACCTCTCTGATGAGTTGGGCTAGGCATCAATCTATGAGTATGGTAGAATATCTTTAGGAATAATTTCATTGACTTTTCTTTTTTCTTTTTCTTTGTGCAAGTCATGTTTGGTTATATACTAGGTCTCTAGAGCATCCCACCTCTGGGTCCTCAGGGGTAAGCTACCTCTTAGTGCATGGGTCACTAGCTGTGCCAGTCACTAGTTGGCCACTCCCACAATTTCTGTGCTGTATTTAACCTAGTGCATCCTATAGACAGGACAAATTGTAGGTCAATGGGTTTGTGGCTAGGTTGGTGTCTCAGTCCCTCCCCTGGAAGTCTTTCCTGGTTTCAGAAGATGGTCTGTCAGGCTCTGTATCTCTTATTATTAAGAGTCTTAGCTAGGGTCACCCTCATAGATTCCTAGGAGTTTCTATTTCTTTAGGTTTCTAGCTCATCCGAGATGCCCCCACATTCCAGTTCTCTCCTGGTACTCTCCCCCACCTGATCTTTTCTGTTCTCATCTCCATCCCCTCTTCCAGGACCCTCCCCTTTCCACTGGCAATGTCCATTCTATTCCCCACCCCCCACAGTGAGACTCATGCATCTCCCACTTGAGCTTTCCATGTTACTTAGCTTCTCTGGGTCTTTGGGTTGTAGCATGCCCAGTGGTATCAAGTGTACCACAAGAAAACACACAGAATCAACCAACCTGGGCTCATAGAGGCTCACAGAGACTGAACAGACAACCAGGGAGCCTGCATAGGACTGATCTAGACACTCTACATACATGCTACAGTTGTGTATCTTGGTCTTCATGTGAGACTCCTGACAGTGAGAACAGGGGATGTCTCTGGTTGTGTTGCCTGCTTTGGTGACAATTCTTCCTACCAGATTGCTTCTTCCATCCTTAATAGAAGAGGAGGTACCTGGTCTCACTGCAACTTGATATATTGTGGTTGGCTGATATCCATGGGAGGCCTGCCTGTATCTGAAACAGTGGAGGAAAAGATGTGTATGGGGGGGGGCTTCTGGGAAGAGGGAGGGAAGGGAAACTTTGGTTGGAATGTGAAAACAAACAAAAAATAAAGAAAACAAAACAAAAATAAAGAATCCAGTGTGAAACAAATCAAACAGACAAGACAATTTTCTGGAAAAGAAATAAATGCCAGAAAATATCCAAAAAAGAAATACCAGATATAGGGTGTGTATTATCCTGATAATACACATGTTCCTTTTCTACTTTTCCCCATTTTTGATTATGCGTGTATGTGTGTGTGTGTGTGTGTGTGTACTGTGCATGTGTGTGCACACACTTTTGCATGCATCTGGGGACTTGTGTGCTTATGTGTGTGAGTGCACAAATACATGGAGACTGACACTGGGAATCTTCCACAGCTGTCCCATGTTATTCATTGTGGTTGGGTTTCTGAATCAAATCAAGAGCTCACAGATTAGTTAGCATGGCTAGCCAGCTTGCTTAGGGAATCCTCTGCCTCCACTTTAAAAGACTAAAATTACAGGTGGACAATTATTCTCACTCAGAATTTCCATAGGATTCTGGACATGCCATCTGCAGTGGGCACAGGGGTGTGGACATGCCTTAGTTACTGAGTCACTCCTCTTTTCATAGTTTTCATAGTTTTTCTTTTTTAAGAATATAATTTTATAGCCTTGTTTATGCAATTAAACTAACACTAACATTGTGTTATGTATTACCTTTTCAAAATTTTCTCAGCATTTTCTATGTTTTCAACTCTTTAATCCTAGTACTTCCACTATAAAGTAAACAAAAATAAGTGCCATGAAACATATTAATATTACATGGAGGAAATTAATTGGGAAGTTACTGCACCAAAGCATACAAAGTTTGTAGTTGTTCACTCTCCTGGGGGGATAAAGACTTTTAACAGAAGCTTCAAATGATATGAAGACAGCTTGTAATATTTGCTAGGAAGATTTGTTATAGGTTCATTATCACATCTCATCACACAGAAATGAACTGACTTTTTTTTTAAGTGAAATATATCATCAACAGTATCTGCCTAATGACCTTTGAAAAGACCCAAATCCTCTGGTGGGAAAGTTTCATTGAGTTTTTCTTTCAAAGAAGCAGTTCATTTAAGTCTTCTATCTTCAGTTATCTCCATTATTTTTATAGATTTTCTCTTCTGTTAGTCTCAGAGAGATCTCAAGGAACAGGTCACAGACTTTCAGAGAGAAACTTCTCTTTAGTGACAGATTTTGCTTCAAGTTTTGAAATATTAGTTACTCTGAATTATATTATGGGTGTTGCTTTTCATAAAAAAAATGCCAAGTTTTAAATTGCAACATGCATTGTTATTCGGTGAAACTGATTCTTCCGTCCGAAAAGGGCTCATTAAGTGGTTAACATGCCATGTTGCCATAGAAAGGTCTCTCTAGCTATCTCTCTGTGAAGGATTTATACCTCCTTTTTCAAAAAAAAAAATGTGTGAGTACAGAATGACCTGTGAGGCATTATCATAAATTGTAAACTGCATGTTGTTTGCCTCAGGCAAACTAGGTGGTTTCACTTTGAGGTTTATACCCTTCCCACAAATGTGTAAATAATGGAACTTCTAATGGATATTGCAAGATTTATTTAAAGTTTACGTACAGTTTCATGTTCAAGTCTATAAAAGTATGCGCAGGAGTCATAGTCATGCTTGTTTATATTACTGAGCCTTTATACAAATAGGAAAAGAGAATCAGGACATTATGTTTCGCACAGAAAATAATTTTAGGAATAATAATAATAATTTTAATCTTGAAATAAGAAGACCCTGGGTTGAGGCCCGACAATCTTGACCATGACACCTACCTGGGGAAAGTAGGAAACCTACATAGAGCTCTGATTTACTTTCTTTTGCCAAGTTAATAAGCAAGCATTGACTAAAAATAGCATTCACTAAAAATAGCATTGACTTCACATGATTTCTGGAAATTCCAAATGCAGATGCATTTAAAATAAAATGCACTGAGAGATTAAGATGCTAAAATAAAGGGGGAGGAGCTTCCAAATGTGAGGAAAAGGAGGGCAAAGGATCAGAGGATGATGGAGAGAGTGGAGTGGAAAGGATGCTGTGGGAACACTAAATGGCATTCACTCCATCATCAATAAACTGACTCTCAAGAAAACGAGAGAATAAAGTACATGTCTGGGCTGCTGTGCATGCATACTTGCAACTCAGAGATCAGTCCAGGAGCAAACAGTACCAGTGGTAATTGGAGGCTTATTGGGCATGCAGAATTTCTGGAAATTAGGAATGTCCAATTGATTAATACACATAATTTTATTATGCTGGTCTGGTCATCTGGTATAATCTAGGAAAACCTGTTCCTCATATACACTTAATATAGCTAAATATATGAAGGGGTGTGGACCATGAGGTCTGATAGAAGGATTTTATTCTCCTTCTTCTGTCTTTAGAGCCTGGAATCAACATCTTTTTGAACACAGGTCTTTCTACTCGCCTAGTGACTGGAATTTTTAAATAAGCAAATAATTTTCAGCTGGATATTTTTTACTTTATTTTTAATTTATCTTATTTTATTTATTTAATGTGTATGATTATGTATAGATGTATTGTATATGCATTCTTGTATATATAATAGTTTGCATGTATATTTGTGTATAGTTGTGCTAATGTGTATAGGCCATAGGTTGAACTTGGTTCTTTTTCTCTATTGGTCTCCACCTTCTTTTTGAAATAGGATCTGTTTACCTGAACCTAGGACTCACTGTTTTGGCTAGACAGAATTTCCAGAGAGTTAGAGGGATTCTCCTGCCTCTGCTCCACAGCACTGGGGTCATAGGACCTCACCACTACACTGTCTACATGGGTTCTAAGTATCCACACTTAGTTCTTTGTGTTTGCACAACAAGCACTTTACCACTGGCTGCCTCCCCAGTTCCCAGTAACTCTATGGATAAGAAACTCAAGTGAGTATGGTGGTGAATGCCTGTGAGCCCAGCACTTAGCAAGGGAATCCAAAAGTTTATAATCATTCTTGGCTACATAGGGAGCTTAAGACCAGCTTGACTACAGGAGTCCATATCTCAAAATCAAAGAGTAAAAGATCCTTGTGTGACATTTATATCTGCCCATGTAACCTATTTTTAAAATTTTATTGTTGAGAAAGAATAATCACCTATTTACGTATCACTAACTATCCAAAAAGCTCTTTAAGAGTTGAGAGGAAAATTGGAAGTTCTAGAGCAGTCAGGGACTATTTTCAAAGCACTGGAAGCTTACAAAGCAAGTCCCCTGGCTACCAAAGGTCCCAAGTACACATTTTAACAAAGGATCACCCATGTATATATTTTATCTACCTCTATTATACCCTTGATTATCTAGAAACTGGTTAAATCAGTTGGTCAATATAAACTCATTATCTTTTGTTGTTGATGAGAAACCTCACCAATCACATTAACAGGGGCTAATGTTTAGGAAAGTATTTGTCACTGAGATCTGGGGATGGCTTGCATGAGTAAAACCTGGTGTACTCATTAACTTTCAGATCTTTGGTCCTATTCTGCAAGCTACATCATTCTATGCATTTTACACTGCTCCCCTTCCCCCCCAAGAATGTCTAAAACATATCCAAGTCTCAAAACATTCTCAAAGGTGTTAGTTTTTAACCCTAGTTACATATTAGAATCACTTAAAGATTTTCAAATATACTCCTATTGGGCCTCATGCCCAAGTCTCCTGATTTATTTGGTTTAAGTACTGGTAATGGGCAGCCATCAATATTAAATATGCTATAGGGCTTCTAGCTTATATTCTGGCTATACAACACACAAATGGTGATCAAAAATGAATCTTCTTTTATGAAATGTATTCAGGTCACCATGGGTTTTCTCCCATCCTAGATGACAGCACACTCTACCTGAAAGCCCATTTAGGATGTCGTTAAATGTATATTTTTCATCTTCCTACAAGACAAATTGTTTCTATAATTATGAAAGTGCATAGTAAAATAATACCCAATTCAAATTAGGAGAATCATTTCCCAGTATGTTTTTAAATGTCTTGTCTTTGAATTAATTGTCCTTAGCCACTTTCCTCTCTTCAGTAGCTGTTACTATAGCTTATTTTGGAGCAATGAAGCATATTCCAATCAGTGGAGCCAGACAAAGCTGGAGTTTTAAATAGAATGTTGTATATCACTCCATTTAACTCCTGAATCAGAACATGAATAAGTGTCTGAAATATAAGATTCCTATTCAGGTCATTTTAGAAGTTACATTATGTAGTTTCTTTGCTACATGATTATTATCAGCATAATTAGAACAGGTGTATTTGCATTGTATTTAAAAGCCAGGTATAATTCATAAAAATTTGAATGAAAGTAAGGGTTATTAAAGATTGATATCAAATGACTTCCATTTTCATATTCATGTTTCAGGAAATTTTGCTGGTCTATAAAGAAAGATGTAAACTTCTTTATCCCCAATATTTTCATGTGATGATCCAGCCAATAGCAATTTTTAGAAGTGTTATACCAATCAGTTATTTCTTTATATATGAGCTAACAGAAGAATTTTACAGAATGGAAGTGTCTCTTTAGGTAACGGGAGTTTCATCTTAGAATTCAAATGTCCTGGTTTCTAAGCAGTGCTCTTTCTTTCTTTTTACAGATGCTCTGAAAATATTAATCAAATGGTGTACATTTAGATTCATACCATAAAATCAAGCTTTTAAAGGTATGATTGATTTTAAGGTGCAAAAGATCACTAATGCACAAGCATTTAAATATCTAAATTAGATATAATAATACTTTTTATTGAAGCTTTTAAATAGCCTGTTCTTTTAATGTTAATAGTTATCAAGCATCTAATAGGTAAGGCAATTAATGTGGAGTACTTGGCACTATCATTTAAATAATTTGAACCTCTGATGTACATGTCTTTTTCTCCTTGACTTCATAGGAAACAAATGTGATTGTTAATTTGTATCTGGTACATTTCCCTAGTTACACATATTGTTTCAGTGCAAACACAAGATGAATTGGAGTCAAATTCAAGGTACAAAGAAAATCTATGTACAATTGTGTCCTGGCAATTAGTTGGAGAACCAATGTACAGAAGTCTGACAAATGACCTTTGCTCTCTTACCCTTACTTTATTAATTATAAAATGAGATTCATGGTTTTTTCATAACATCTGTGGTGAGGATTTTCTGATGGACTTTATAAGAGCCCTGGGGGATGATACACAGAAGCCCAGGTTCTAAGACTTAACTTCAGCACTTAACATTCAGAAGACCACTTCAGACTTTCCAGGGCAATGTTTTAAGTAATCACTTTTTGATGTTTTTGTTTTTAGTAAGAAAAAAATTAGCCTGTTTCTTCGTCTGAATATAGAAAGACAATCATGGGAGCTGCTTTGAGTGTTACATCTTATTGCATATGGAATTCTTGAAAATAATTGCTTCATCATGATGCTCCATACCTTTATTTGAAATTATCAGGCTAGTCTAAGAACTTTCCCATCAAAAAAATGTTGAAATTTGTAAAATATTCCATTAGAAATTTAGATTCAGATTCTGATTCAGAATACTCAGTGTGAATGATGTGGAGTCATCATGTGTGTGTGTGTGTGCCAAGTGTGGTTTTCAAAGCAAGCTAAAACTCCAAAGATACAGAACACTCAGATGTGGTTAGTGTAGAGCCAATGCATTATCCAGCAAAAATGAAAATAAAATAAAATGTTAATGACATTAGTAGACTAGGAGTCTATGTTTACCACTTTTGCAGAGCACATTTTAGATTTTTATATCTTGTCCCAATATCTATAAAAGATACATACAACTAGTTACTACAACTACCTGCCAGCCGTCAATGGAAATGCTGATTTTTCTCAATGCGCATTATTTTATGTTTTATGGTGCTTAGGTTTCATTTTAAAACAAAATAAATTGAAAAAACTCATTTTATTTTTTATGTTCACTCAACAGAAATAAAGTGACATTGAGGTAAGAATAAATATAATAGCAAGAATTCTGGGATGCTTTTAGGCAGATGCTGTGCAATACCAAAAGTTCACTCAATTTTGGTTTAAAAATTCTGCCCTTATTTCTATAAAACTTCCAATATTGGTGTCAGGATGTAGCAGGTTGTTATGAAGGCTGAAATATCCTTCCTCTTTTCTTAGGGAACATTATGAAACTCAGAGGACAGTGATTTCAGGAGGGGAAGGTGACTCCTAGAGTGACATCTATCTTAGGAATAGAAGATTTATGTGTTTCAAGGAAAGTACTTTCTAAGCATATGCAGGCAACAAGTTCTTAGACAGTGTGGGTAATGTTACAAGTCATATGTGCTCCCTTTATTCCTTTTTGAAATATAGTTTAAATGTTTGTCTTAGGGAGTTGGGCATCTGGTTGCTTTACAAATAGTGAACCTCTTCCATCATGTTGCTTCATAATTGATTAAACAAAGTTAGATACAACAGTTCCTAAATTCATTTAATCCAGAAGGACTTTATTGATAAAGAATTACATGGAGATTAGGGCAATGGGAATACAAGAAGAGAAACGCACTGTGCGAATTCACACTCAAGAAAGTCATTTGATGAGATAGACACATAAATGATCAGCTGTCTTATGGAGCAATATCTGGAAGAGAGTGTACAACCAAAATAGCTGGCAGAAAGTTCCACCTCTCTAGGAATGTTGTTGAATCATTTTCCTGTCGTTTAGGAAGCTTAAAATGTTGATAAACAAGAGGCGTTTTCTAACTTACTCTTATAAGGAGCAGGGGGGAGGGAAGAATATGCATAAATTATTTCTTGGTTATCCAGCCTATAACAAACTGTAGTTATTGATCAATGTGGTGATCAATAAACCATTTCAGGATGGAGAGAATATTTTCCCATCAGGAAAGTATCCATGTTGGACTAGTTGTAAATTTTCCCCATATAAATGATTTAAAGATAGTAGAAGGGGATACAAATGTGTAAATAAAAAGTTCACCATGAATGGAGTTACTTAGAAATATGGTTTCTAATTAAATAGTCAAAATAAAATTCAGAGCAGGTTTCAGTGCAGATTTTATCTAACTTCTTAATGACTCTAAGTCTTACTGCACCTACGACAGCTGATCACAGGTGCTTCCTTGGATGGTGCAGGGCAAACTAAGCAGGTTCTGTTCATTATTTTAAAGTTTCTTTTCTACTAAAAGGACCTATTAAAAGCCTTATACAGAAATTTTATTATTGTTTGGAGCTAAATGACCCTAAATGATTGAAAAAAAAAATGAAGGAGAAAACACCATTGGAAATGCATGTGGTTTTGTTCTCAGAATCCTGGGATATCAATATATCTTCTACTCTGTAACAACAAATACTGGTCAGTGCTTTGACAAAAAAGAACTTGTTTGAGGTTACTTTGAAGATGGTTATATGATTGTACAAATCTTAGAACACACAGACAAAACAGAAAAAAATAAATCTTTTGCTGGGGGATGTCTTTCTGTATACTGGGAATATATGTTGTTCCCTTTGGTTAATAAAGCTGCTTTGGCCTATGGCAAGGTAGCTTAGAGGCAGGCGGGAAAAGCAAGGAGAGAGACAGGATAGAGAAAGGCAGAGTCTGGAGAGACACCAGCCTGCTGCCCAAGGAGCAACATGCCAGCAGATTGGTAATGCCACAGCCATGTGGCAAAACATAGATTAATAGAAATGGGTTAATTTAAGATGATAGAGGTAGCTAGCAAGAAACGTAATCCATAGGCCGTACAGTTTATAAAAAATATAAGCCTCTGAGTAATTATTTTATAAGCAGCTGTGGGGCCACAAGGGACTAGAGAAAACTTTCAACTACAATCTTTTGTAGTGGGTAGCCATTCCAGCTTTGATCTGGAAGTTCCAACCCCCATTGAGACTTCGGCAACTGTCACGCCTACAAGGCGGGGCCAAGGGAGGCACCTGAAGACCTGAAATCTGGATGGGCTGAGCTCTCTCTTGGTGCCGGGACCCTGGATGGTGGAGGTGGGCCAAGCAGAGCTCCAGAGAACACCGCTGGACTGCGATACACCTTCCCCAGACCCCGCGACCTACCTATCCCTTAATTTGTAAGTTACGCCATTAAATAAATCTCCTTTTAACTACGTGGAGTGGCCTTAATAATTTCACCAATAATCTTTCATTATCTGTCTACGGAAAATGATAACAAGTGCTTTTGTACATTCCAGCATTTTCTTCTCATTTTTAATGTATTGTTTTATAGTCTTTTCAGAGTTTTCTGCATTTGAATAAAATCTTAGATACAAAATAACTGTGGTGAGATGACTCAGAGGGTAAGGGTGCCTGCTGCCAGAGTGAGGATCTGAGTTACATTCCTAGAACCCACATGGTGGAAGGAGAGCCTCTACTCTCCAGTATACATGAGCACTGTGGCTCACATACATGTGCATGAATGCACACAAGATAAGTAAACATAAAAAAAGAATTATGGATGTCAGGCACTAGTTCATGGGAAACTTGAAATTGTTATGGATTACTGATAGCCCAGTTAACAGGATCCTTATTAGGTCACACCTTGTGGTTCTTTCAGCTCTCCTGAGAGGACCTAAGAACACAGATCAATTAATGCTCACTATCACACTTATCTTAAAAGTTGCTTGCATGCTTAGTTTCTGGAATTTAAGAGAAGATGTATATGCTAAGTAAGTTGTTAAGCTGTTTGTGAATTCTTCAGACTGCCACTTTCCCCCCATAGAGGTATGAATTTATTTTCATATAAATTGCTAAGAAATATTTTGCACACATTTTACCTTCATATTTATGACAAATACTATGTAACTGATTTCTTCTTGGCCCATTTGAAATCTTTCATTTATCAATACTGGTTTTATAGATGAAGTTCTAGCACGTCCATTCACAGTACACACGCTGTGGCTCAGCTGTACTTCCTCAGCAAATGTCAGACACTAAATCATTATGTCCAAATTGCTGTTCTGGACACAAAGCACTTACCGTTTTAACATTCGTCTTTCCTCTGTGTGGTTGTACAGACCAAAGTGCTGTTTCTGAATTCATCGGTTTTTGTTCATCTGTTTATTTTATTTCCCTGTTTAATAATAAAGATTTTGTGGCAAATTTGTTACTTTTTCTGTTGCCAATAATGTAATAAGCCGAAAAGCACTTAGAATTAAATAGCCCTCAATTTCTCACCTGTTTCTAATGGAGTTTTCATAAATAAACAGGGAATAATCAAATACATTTTAGTATAACTTTTAATGTTAATAGAATATAATCTTGTTTATGTTTTCAATGTATGCATAATAAGCATGCATATGCAGATTTACAATTGTTATGCCTTTCCATGGTTATTTTGTACATATGCTGACATTTTAGGGGATATTTTACACCTATTTATGTCACTGAATATACTTCAAGAATTAAAGGTGGACTGACCTTGTACTATCTTGCATTCTCTTTCCAATAAGCAACATCCAAACTATGTATTTAATAGTTCCATTTGAACAAAATTATTTATAATTTCAAGATGCATACTGTACCAATTTTTCTTTCTTTACATTTTTGAAGGAAATTTGTATAATATGCCATGACCTCCTTCATTTTCCTTCAAGAATCATTTTTGCTATTTAATTATTCAAATAAAATCCTTTCCAATTGATGCTTGTACATACTTTGGGATATACAATGATATTTTAGTAAATATTTGCAATGCAATGTAATGATTTTATCAGAATATTTAATATGTCATTTCCCTAAACTCAGTATATTTTTAAATTTTAAGTTTTTGACCTTTTTGGATTCTTTATAAAATATATATCAAGTACAGATATATACTAGATGTGTAGTGTGTTCTTTTAAAGTATGGTATCCTACTATGCAGTCAACACTGTTTGCCTTCTCAAACAGAATGTAGAAAGCATTGTACCTTTTATTGCCAAGTCTGCATCATCCTGGTGACGATGAATTAGCAGCCTGTAGCAATGCTCTCTGGAGTCATTGGACATGCCTCCACTGACAACTTCCATATAAGGGGGTAATTTGTTTCTAAGGGTGTGTGTGTGTGTGTGTGTGTGTGTGTGCGCGCGCACTTGCGTGTGTTTTAAAATATACTGGGTTATTATCTACCTCATATTCTTCACACCAATCTACATCAGAATATCCATCCCTATTGTTTATCTCAAAAGATCTGGGGTTGCTGTCTATAAGTTAATGTTCCCAGTCTCTAAGGTCTATTTAGCACAGAGAAAAAAGCTGCTCTAGTCCTGCTTTGATTAACAAGTCGATAATCAGTTGCAGTTTCTTTATAGGAACAAGTGCACTGCTCTTGTCTTCAGATAATGTTAAGTCACCATTCCTTTTTGTGCTCAACTTAATAAGATAAGCAGAAGTTTGCCTTTTAGAGATGAAATATTACATTAGCAATAGGACATTAACAAGAAAACAATGCAACTCCAGTCTGAAACGCCTTTGGTAACCCAATTTTTTTTTATTGTATTACATTAATACTGCCAAGCAGATGCTACAGCTAAGTAGGGGTTTTACTGTAACTGCTAGAGGAAACAGTGAGGATGCTTGTGAAATAAGCAGTCACATGATATGGGTGAGGAGAGTGCATTCATTCTAGCTATTTTAAATGATAACCTTCTTGGGAACAGCTGTTTAGTTTATTTGTTAGAAGATTTTCTTATTTTTCCATGAAATCCAACTACAGTTCATTGTAATCCCACAAGGAGTTCTACGTGATTTCTATTCCTTGAAAAACTCCAGGGGCGATGACATAAGGGTCTGAGCATCTCACAAATAATTACACACATTTGGCAAAAATAATTCTCACTTACTTTAGTGTTAAAAAGGAAAGCATAGCTCGGGGCACATGTAATGACCTTCCAACTGTCGACTCGTTGTGCAGGATATAATTGGATAAAAGGATTTAGACTCTTGAACTCTGTGATTAATACCCTATTATATAGGTCCTAAGCCTATACTTGTTTCTTAAACAGAGTGTAAGCTTTCACATGATGGTGTGAAATCAATGCTTAGATAGCTGGAAGATTTTCTTTATGTATTTGATTGTTCTTTTCTTTTTGTTTTAAAATATTTTTCACTAGAATTTTACAAATGTCACTTTTATGTATTAAAGTCATAGTAACTATAGATAATGCCCTAATTTCTTTATGTGTATACATTTTCCAAGAATGACCACACTGTAAGGCAACGCAATAATTGAGGAAGGAAACGTTAAAAGTTTTAACTTCTTGTTCTGTCATTTTGAAACAGTATTTACAATAGAACAGCAATTAGGGAGAAGCAAACAGAAAACTACCATTTGACAACCACCACAATAATATCAACAGTTATAATTAGAGCATGAAATTTGCTAAGAAGCAGGACACTTTCCATGTTTCCTGACAAGGCACCTATAGATGATAAACTCCAAATGATGGATGGCCATGCCTTCCAAACCCCTCGCAGGTGCTACCTTTATTACACAATCAGGCTTAAAATTATAATTAGAGTGGCAAATAAGTATCATATCATATACCTCCTGATAAATACCAGTCCAAAACCATGACGCCTCTTCTTTCATTTTTCTGTCGAATATTAAATTCAGTCTTTAAAATCAAAGGACTATAACCATATAAAAATGTCAAGCACATGAAGAAAGAACAGCAAACTTCTTTGAACTGAAAAAAAAAAATAAAAAAGAATGCAATTAAATGAGACGCTCTATGCTGGCTTCCTTGTGCTGGATTTGTTTTCAAAAACCTGACGCCAACTAGAGTCACCAAGGAAGAGAGAATCTCAATTGAGGGATGGCCTTCATCAGATTTGTTTGTGGGCATGTCTGTGGGATATGTTTCTTGATTAGTCACTGATTTAGGAGGGACCAATTGATTGCAGACAGTGTCACACCTGAGCGGGTGATCCTGGGTGTTTAAAAAACAAGGTTTCACAGAAACTCACAGCTGCAAGTAAGTACTGACCTTGGAGACAAAGACCTGTCTTCCCTAGTGATGAACTCCCCAGTGGTTTTCAATACTAAGTTGTCAATCCTAAAAATATATAGATATAAGCAACTCTAAATGGACCTAGAAGGATTTATCAGGAGGTAAATAATATTTATTTGCCATTTTAATTATAATTTTAAGCCTGATTGTATAATAAAGGTAGCATCTGTGAGGAGTTTCGAAGGCATGGACATTTATATATTTATTCATTTATATACAAATTATATATTTATTCATTTATATATAAATTTATTTATTATGTATTTTTCACTACAGTAATTAAGGAAAAAGAGACTATAAATTTCAGAAGGAGTATGTGTGGGTATGGACATAGGAGGAATTGGAGGGAGAAGATAAAGGACAAAAATGACATAAATACAGTACACATGTATGAAATTTAAGGTAAATAAAAGAATAAAGCAATCAAAATAAGCCATGAAAAGCAATCCAGTAATCTGTATTCATCTGTGGTCTTCACTACAGTTTCTGCTTCAATGTTCCGTCTTTGAAATCCTTCCCTGGGTTCCCTTGATGATGAACTTAACTGTAAGATGTAATAAACACTTTATTTCCCTAGTTGCCTTTTGTCATGGTGTTTTATCACAGTAAAAAGAATAAATAAAAAGCAGCATGTGCTCAGAGAAAATTATGTATTAGTTATACAAATAATTTCCTTTCAAATGATTCTGTAAATTTGTATGTATGTACATGAATATTCAGAAAATGAAAATGTAAAGGAGAAAAATAATAACATGTTGAAACCTTGGAAGTTTAAAGATCTTATTCTAGGGATGTTCAAAGATATTTAAGATATCCAGTGGTATCTTTTCACTAGGTTTAAGTTATTTTACAATTATATAAACTATTCACTCACTATTCAAGTTTCATTTCTGATACTCTTTGAAGTATCCAAACTCTTGTTACTATGGTATTTGTAATGGGAAACTTAAAAGTCATCACTTTGTCTATGACCTATATGTGAGCTCAAGTCACAGGGCACACCAACAAACTAAGAGAAGATGAGAGAGGAATCCAGGGAGAATCCAAGCTGGTATCCATTAACCTAGGACAGAAAGTGCTTCGTATAAATGAGTTTACAAATAAGTGTTGATTTTCACAAACTGTTGGAGGCTTACTGTTTCTGTAGACTTAGAACACCCCTACTATCACACACACACACACACACACACACACACACACACACACACACACACACACACTATTTGTTCTACCTTGAGGAATTCCAGTAGTTTTGTTGGAATCCCTATAAAGAATTAAGAAAGATTCCTTCATCTCTGACAGTGGAAAGTTAAAAGCACTGTGAAATATGAATAGAATATCCTCAGAAAAAGAGAAAGGAAGTAAAAAGTCTGTTTTCTTGGAAAAAGAAATATTATCAGAGATTTATTCCTCCTGAGGGAAGCAAAATCTTCCACTATATTCTAGGTGGCTTTTTTTCTGTTTTCTTTTTTTCTTGTTTGTTTGTTTATGTTATCTCACACGTGGTGGAAGAAATTAAATTGTATCACTGGAGGAACAGTATCTATGTCAATGATGATGTACATAGAACTACTTGGTGAGTGATGTGATAAAGTTATAGGATACTTCTCACCTTCTTTGTCTTTCCACATCTCTAGCCATGCTCCAGTATGGTAACAACGATTTAAAGCTAAGCACCAACAGTACAGACTTTAAACAGAAAATATTCTAAGGAGAAGACCACTAAAGCCAACATTCAATAGAGCCCAAGTCTTTGCCAGACTGACCTCAAAACCTCACACTAATAGCCTATTTTCAAAGTCTTGTTATTTCACATTTGACAAGAAAGTAAATAAGACAAGGAGGAGATGGAAGATGAGGATGAGGGGCAATGGAAGCAGCAATGAATGAAAACTATGGAAAGGCCAGACTGGTAAGTGGTAGTAGATACTGATAGGATTACAGAGAGAGCATGAACAATTGTAAATAATAAGTTTGAGATCAAACCAAGAAAGCTAGGTGACATGAAAATGAAGCAATGAACAATGTAAGCAAAGACACAGGAACTTTAAGAGACCATCCCAAGATTATGCTCAGAAGGAAAAATTCTTTAACAGAAGTAAAGGATACTTATTAAAGACTCATTGAGATGGAAGACCTGTGCATTTAAAAAGAAAAAATTCATTAGGAATTGTCTCAACTGCAAAGAAAGGAGTATGAAAAGGAAAATATAATAAAAAAAAGAACATCCCCAAACTGGATCAATCTCAAAAGTTATAACAAGCTTTAGAGAGAAGAAAAACAATAGTATAAAGCAGCATATTAAATATTTAAAACAAAAGCCGGGTGATGGTGGCACATGCATTTAATCCCAGCACTTGGGAGGCAGAAGCAGGCAGATCTCTGTGAGTTTGAGGCTAGCCTGGACTACAGAGTGAGTTCCAGGAAAGGCGCAAAGCTACACAGAGAAACCCTGCCTCGAAAAACCAAAAACCAAAAACAACAACAACAATTGTTGGAACTTTTTCAAACTCAGTGAAACCTATAAGAGCACAAATATCAGAAGCTCATAGAATACCAAGCAAGATAAATATGAAAAATGTGTGCCACAGTTTTATCAAATTCTGTTAAACAAAAGCTGAAAATGTCTTAAAGAGCACATGGGTTGTGGGTGGTTGGTAAGTCCTTGCTTGTCTGTGACAAACTAACAGCCCAGACTGCTCTATGGAAACCATGAAAAGGAAAAGACACCGAATAAAGCTTTTAAAGTGATGGTGAGGAAGTAAGAAAACATGAAAAAACCCAAACCAGAATTCTATACCTATGAAAGTTACTCTCCAGAAAGAAAAAAAAAACATTTCTCTGTAGATGTAACCAACCGTCTTATTAAATAAGAAACACAGAGCCAATTCAGATAAGAAAGCCAAGAGGTCAGAACTAAGAGCCTTACCCTTCCTGCTTCAGCTATCCTGCTTCAGCCAAGAGAGCTCTCCGAAAAGGGCCTACTTCCTGTGTGTATGCCGTTTTATAGTCTAGCTGTTCTGCCTTCTCATTGGTTGTAAACCTAAACACGTGACTGCCTTGTCACTGCCTGTATGTACCGCCCTCCAGGTCCTTAAAGGCGTGCGCCACCACCGCCACGCACTTGCTATGGCTCTAAAACTCTGACCCCCAGGCAACTTTATTTATTAACATACAATTAAATCACATTTCAGTACAAGTAAAATACCACCACATTTCCCCTTTTCTATTTTAATAAAAAGGAAAAAAAAAGAAAAAGGTTATAATTAACAAAAGAAAAACTATATACAAAAGTACAATAACTATATACAATATATACAAATAATAAATGTCTAAACAATGTCTAGTCCATTTGTATTTGACAAATTCAGAGATAATAATTTCATTATCCTATTGTTAAGTCCAAAATGTGTCTAATTCACTTTCTATCCTTATTAATCTTCAACTATAACTAACTAACCTTCAACTATAACTAACTAATCTTCAACTATAACTAACTAATCTTCAACTCCTTCAGAGACCCAAGAAGGAAATAATATTAGCTAACAAAAATAAAAACAGAAAGTGCATGCAAGCAACTTCCAAAAAATTTGTGAGTTGACAGAAACAGTCAGCTGCCTGGACAGTCACCTGAGGTTTCTCCACAATGCTGGGGCATCATCTTCGGTCTATAGGCTTAGCATATCTGACAGACTCATTTGTGAAGTAGGATGTACACAAGGTCAACAGTTCAACCTCACATTGGGTGAGAGCAGTCCATGCACCAGAAACACCTGAATTCCACTAGTGTCATGTCATGATTCAGGATTTTAAATTTTGGAAATTGTTGATGGTTTTTTAATTCAGCTCTCCATTCTTCTTGGCTGTGTACATATGGCTTCATCTCAGCATCCCGTTCTTCTCCACATCTCTCTATCAAATGCCAGTCTACTATTGAGAGGCATGAGCTTAGTTACTCTTCAAGAATAACTGTTTCAGCTGCTGTTCCATAGCACATCAGAAGCCATCGGCCCACTGCCTGTTCAGCTGCCTGCGAAGAAAAGGGCACTGTACCTTTTCCGAGTTGCAAAGGCCACGTCAGGGATGGTGCCATATTATCCTGGCCTCAGAAGATGCCTTTTGATAAAGCCATAACCATACTTGTTTAGGCAAGAATCAGTAGTCCTTTGTTTCATGTCCTGTCTGTCCATTTTGTCAGCAGTTGATTCGAGGATACTTTGTTGTCCAGTGGCTAACTTTTGCCAGAATGAAAGCTAACTCCATACGTAGTTTCTTCAATGCCCATATTTTCTCTGAAGTAGATTGGTACTGCCAGGAGCCGACATGTCTCATAGTCATAACAAAAAAAAATTTTCTAAGTTATTAAAACATTTTAAATGCCATATTCTGTAGATCTCTGAAGGGTTTGAAGATGACCTATCTAAAATATATCTGCTCAATTTTTAAAACATATCTAATATGACTACAAGTTCTATTGTAATGTCTAACTACTAACTATCATTTCTTTATATCCTAATAGTTGGTAATAATAACATTCAAGGATCAGAAAATTGCATTCTTAAATGAACGATATAAGTACAATTAGAAATATACATATAGCATTTTCTAACAATATCAATTTCAATATATATAATTTGTATACAATATAAAACAATCCAATCCAATGTAAAGTGTTTAAAACTAGTAATTGTCTTTTTCTTCTTCTTTCTCTCTCTTTTTTTTTTTAAAATAAGAACCTTAAATCTAATCTGCTTAGTCTTTTTCCTAACCCTTGACAACAACTTGTAACCAACCCCCCTAAACAATGAAAATTATCCCAGACCCAAAACCCATAAAAAGACCAAAAAACCACCCACCCCACACCACCTCTTTGGGAATGTGGGCATCGTATTCTTAAAATTGCTTCCTGCTGGGTATGGGCAAAGTTATCTTTATCCTGAAAGAAAAATTTTAGGTTAATTGTCAAATTCTAGGAAAGGTAACTATATCCTTCATTATCCATTCTGTGTATAATGCCAAAGTTCAGGGTTTATCTCAAGTCCTTATTCAAGTAGTCTTTGAGACTGGATCATCTCAGCTAGTCATCTCAAAATTGCTCTGAGCACCTTGTAGTTCAAAGCTGATCTGTAGATGATGTTTGTCAGCTTAGTGATGTTATTATTGTCCACGTGGAATTGTTGTTGTTGTGGGGCCCCAACTTCTTCCTGGAGACTTCAGTTGATGTTAGGCCTGGCTGTGAATTCCTGCAGAAAACTGATAAGAGACTCGAACACAAAGACATATATATGCAGCTAATTGAAGCCTTTTTTCTAGAATTAATTAGTACTCTATATGACCATTCATATCTTAGCAAAGTTTAAAATGTGTATATATATATATATATATATATATATATATATATATATATATATATATATAAATCTTGTAAGTTTTGATATAAAATTTATACTTTAAGAAAAGTTTAAAGAATCAGAATAGAATCAAAGAGTTGAGATTAGTAATAGAATAGTCCCTTAATTAATTTGGCTTTTCTCCTGTCTCATAGCAGAAGACGGCTCTTTTATTCTGGCATGATACAGGGAGTTTGCATTTTCCTTTTAACAACATGCTTGAGTTTAAAGAAGGAGAGAGCCATTCTCCAACTCCAAAGTCAGCTTTAAATTTTAATTGGACTGGGACTATTAGAAGACCAATAGTGTTAAATCTTTAGAGAAAAGCAGAAACAAACATTTAGGAAGACATAAAATTTTTTAGATAATATATACCCATACGCCATTTCACTCTGCTTCCTGGGATAGATGATTTGTCCCTTTTCTTCAGTTGTCTTATTTGTCCAGTGTTCTTCAGATTCCTTAACCTTCATTCTCCTAAAAGACAAAAACAAAAACCTTTCCCCAAGACTAATTTTGGGGATGTTCCTTTTTGGCAAGTTATTATCTGATTAAATGAAAAGACATGTGTTACTGGTATAAGTTAGTTTAAATTGGATGTCCATGTTGGTTGATGAGCTATCACCTCCTCTAATTAAGAGGTTTCTCTTGTTCAAATCGAACCTTTATCAATTTTGATGGTACCCACAACTTATCTTCTCCTGTAGAAACAAAAGCAAAACCTTGTCCCCAATGTAACACATACCCTGGTTTCCATTCTGAGGTCAGCACATCCTTAAAGTATATAGGCTGATTTAATTCTGTAGTTTTTTCTATTATCCAATGTCTCTCTGGAGCTGTTGTTCCTTTCTCATTGGCATTAAGAAAATTCAAAGTTAATAGAGCATTATGCAGTCTATTTCTGGGGGTTTTTGTTACCCCTTTCTGTTTATTTAGCATATCCTTTAGAGTTCTCTTTGATCTTTCTATAACTGCTTGACCTGTAGGATTATGTGGTATTCCTGTAATATGCTTTATATTGTAATAAGCAAAAAACTGTTTCATTTTAACAGAGACATATGATGGAGCATTGTCAGTTTTGATTTGTGCAGGTATACCCATGATGGCCATAACTTCTAGCAAATGAGTGATTACAGAATCAGCTTTTTCAGAACTCAAAGCAGTTGCCCACTGAAATCCTGAATAAGTATCGATAGTGTGGTGTACATATTTCAGTTTTCCAAATTCTGCAAAGTGAAACACGTCCATCTGCCAGATTTCATTCCTTTGAGTACCCTTTGGGTTACATCCTGCTGGTAATGGCGTTTGATTGTAGAAGGAACAAGTAGGACATTTCTTTACTATTTCTTTGGCTTGTT